>NC_134402.1:152329522-152629688 GCF_038048845.1 Mixophyes fleayi
AACATACAGAATTAATCTTTACAATTTAAGATTTCTCTTTTCCTGAAGGTAAAACACACACATATGCCCATTCTCCGTTTCATAATACAGACGGTAAATATGTTGTACTGTTTAATCAAAGTATATTCAGGCCTAGATACTTCAGTTTATAAAGATAGCAGAAGAACAGACTAAACATTGAACGCGATTGTGATGAAGTCTTAAGTGTACCTGTTATGCCGTTAATGCCACATATGTGCCCTTGTAGAGTAATGCTTTGTGCCTCTCTTTAGAGTGCCCACATCCCCTTTGCCTTTGACAATCAAAGTAGAAGCTGCCAGGGGCACTGCTTTCACTCCCACAATGAATGTGTGATTACATTAAGCTTTGTAAGCTCATGTGATTTGCCTGAATCAGGAGTCATGGTAAGATTACACTACTTAAATCTTTGTTCCAGGAAAAAAAAAAGAGAAACAATGTGAAATCATCCATTTACAGTATGTTTAAGTAATGCTTATTATATGGGCAGCACAGTGCTAAGCATTTCTACCTCACAGTGCTGATTCCAACCAGGGCCCTATCTTTGTGGAGTTTGTATGCTCTCCCTGTGTTTGCATGAGTTTCCTACAGGTGCTCCAGTTTCCTCTTACTGTCCAAAAACATATTGGAGGGCTATTTGGCTTCTGGATATGTATGTGTGCAGTCGGGAATTTTGTTTGTAACCTCCAAAGGGGCAGGGACCGATGTGAATGACTACATATCCTCTGTACAGCACTGCGTAATATGCAGGGGTGCACTTAGGGGGGGTTTCCAGTTAGCCAGAAACCCCACTCCCTAGTTACAATAACCAGTGAATTTTCCGACAGCCCCACGACACCAGCAGAGAGCATTAAAAAAAAAATGGGGGGCAAACACAGGGAACTTTTCTCTCTCTGTGCGAATTTAGAGGCCGTGCAGCCTATTACTACAGCACACAGCTCCTATTGGCAGCCCCACGGACACAGAGCTATCAGATCACGGCTGCTGCACTGCACTACAGAAAAAGAAGAGATCACAAGGTAAGTGAGTAAAGTAATGAAGAGTGGTAATTAACCAACACAGAAGGGGAGGAACGGAAAGAAAGGAGATATTCAGAGGTAAAAGGGAAGACAGCGCACGGCCAGTAACCAGCAGATCCTGCCTCCACCTCTACTAAGTGGAGTTGCTCAATGCTTCACTTAACACTTTTCTTCTTGCCCACTTCTGTCTCCCCCCAGTGTTTGTGTGTTTAACATTTGTCTCTTGCCCACTCCCCCCTTTGTGTCTGCATGTATCATATTCCTTTATCTTTGTTTCCCCCTTTGTACTGTCTGACTTTCTCCAATTATGTATGTGTACCTCTCTTCCTCTGTCCCATGTGTGCCTTCTCTTTTTTTGTATGTGGATAGCTCTCTCCCCTTTGTTTCTGTCCCTTCCTTTCTTCCAATTTGTGTGTCTGTGTTTACCTCCAGCAATAAGAAAAATTGTGGAAAAATAATTTAAAGTTTACAAACTAGATTAAAATATTTAAAATCCTTATTTTATAAAAAAAATGTTCTTAAATGTTAAATGTTCTTGTTTTCACCTGAGATGGTGATAACAGAACAGGTATTGCGGCGGTACAAGTACCACTATGATACTTGGTAAACGGGCTTCCCTGTGCAAATATTTGGAATCCCCCCTCTAAAAATTGTTGCCCCTGATATGATTGGTGCTATAAAAATAAACAATAACAATAATTGTATGACGTGCTTCCCAAGCTTGCCAGTGGTCCTGATTTCTGACTTCTGATAGGGATGTGGATTGTTGTAAATAGTTGTGGAATCTATTTGAAATGGCCATAGTATGGGTGGATTAGGCAATATATTCGTCCCTAGTTTTTATTTGAAAATGTTAGGATGTATACATTGCATGTATATGTTTAGGTGTCTAGAAATAATAGTGTAAGGAACATTATGGGGGCAACATATTGTACTAAAGGGAAAATGTAGCATTTTCCAGCCATATATAATGCCCCTGAGGTATATATGAGTACATATCATGCCTCATGTGATGTGTAGGAGAGTATGATGTCTTAAAAGGTGTGCTGAGAGCTCTAACATGACCAATGTGTTTACAAGTGTTACTCAGGTGCCTGGAAAAATAGACAGTTCAGTGAAACTTGCTTGGAAGGGACTGCATCAGTGATGGCCATGCCAGTTCTACACTAAACTATCAAGTGAAGTCAAGAGAACCCAACTGCTGCAAAGTCTTAGTTCTAAGAGGTCAGAAATTTCAGAACTGAGAGAGTGAGAGATAAGCTGGTGATGATGCAGAGAATTAGGAAAGTGAGCTCAAGCGTACATCCATGGTGGTAAAAGGCTATTACTCTGTCCTGACTTGTAGACCAACGAGGTGCAGGACTGCGCATGCCCTGAGTTCCAAGTATAGCTGAGGTGAACAGGTACGTAGTACGAGTAAGCTGTGATTACTGCAAATGAGAGAAGTGAGCGTTAGAGTGACATTCTTATTACATGTGAATGTCAGCTCTGGTGTATAATTAATTGTACTGCTCAAAGTAATTAATAGTAATACTTCAGACTTCACACTCGAGAACAGTTAGTTCTTGAGTGTGAAGTCTGAAGTTGTAAATAAAGTCTACCTCAATTACTTTAAAGATAGATGATAGATGATATGGTTACGATTATCTCAACACTGGTATCTGTATATTGTTACACTAGTCACTGTATCTGCACTACATGTACCTCTCTGTTATTAAACCTGCATGTACACCTGCTTTCTGATTTGTCTACAGGAACCTGATGTGAAAGAGACTGAATAAATCTGCATGGTTGACCCAAAACAGTTTCAGAAGTAGATATTGTTGAAACACTACACCTACATCACCTACCTGACAAATTAGAGGGTTAACAAAATTGGTGTTCACTGCATCCATTATCACGAAGGAGATCTAGGTAATCTCCAAGAGCTAATTAGCAGAAAGGTTAGGTCATTGATGAATATTATTGCATGTAGGATGTAAATCAAAATGATTTCACTTTTGACATATTCAGCAATACCAGTCGCTATTAATCAATTTTATATAACATTTCAGAAAATCATGTATGGAAAGAATAAATTCAACCATTTTAACAAATTACATCATAAATATCTTCTGTAGCTCTTTTCTAACCACAGAAAACCCAATTTTCATAAAATAAGGGTGATATGCACTGTTTCTTATTTCTTATTTTATATATGATTATCCTTTATATAATACAAAACTATAATAATCATTGACAAGTGCTGTTTGTCTATACTGGCTATGCCAGCAATATTTTCTTTTGCTCTTTGACCAAATGCTGCTGTTGTTGGTGTTTCTGAGTTTCTGTCAACAGGAACACTATATGAGGGCATTATATCCTTCTGATTTTCAGTTGTTGCAAAAGGAGAATGGTGGTTGCTCTTCATCTCTTAAACACCATCTATGTGTAAGAAGCACTTTGCTTCACAGAAATTATGTGGCTCATTTAAGCATATTTTTCCCCTTGCTTATTTCGTTGTGGTTAGATGGATATCTGTTAGAAATTCTCAAAACAATATCTGTCCAATATAGTGCAATAATATTCTAGTATACCAAATCAACATTATTTTGGGTAAACTTGAGCATCTATTACTACACTCTCCTGAAATTGTAGTACTTTGAATTGTGCAAAAACACAGTCTGTGAGATGATAACTAGCAAATGCAACTGACCACATATTTTAAGTTTCTGAAAATATAGAAAAATAAATGGAACAAGCCTGAACAATTCTCACAGTGACCAACAGGTGTGTATGACACTGTTTAGTTGGCAAAAAATTAATAACCAGTACTAGTAAAATTAATTGCAAAAATACCAAATCAAGATAAACTTTATGGATTATGGCTGCTACACAGGCCAGCAAATGTTACTTGACCACTGACATTTTGTATAAGTTTGTAAAAGAAAATTACTATATGCAATATAACAGAGCAATTCTCACAGTAATGAATAGGTGCGTTAGTATCAAGCCATTGGGCACAATTAACTACAGGTAGTAATAATAATTTACTCAGAAATTTTTGTGTATTTCTCAGAAAATTCCCATTTTTCCATTAAGAATTTTTAGCTCAATAACCTTATTCTCCCATAATTTAGGCTAACTTCATTCTGCTCTTTTCAGTGCAGAGAATTAGTGTTGGGAGATAAAATGGGTTTCTCAGGGGTGGGGGGGTCTCCCCCACCTCAGAAGGGGAGGGCCCTGCCATGGAGACATAATGAATGACAGGCCTAAGAGCTAGTGTAAAGAAGCTTTTAACATTTACTCAGAGAATGAGATGTCATCCCTGGTTGAAATAATGTGCTAAAAGCACAGTCACACTATTGCACGAAGGAAAGCAATGATCCCTAACTAGTTTGATTATTCTATGAGATTAAAACGTTGTTGAATGGCAGTATTTTGGGAAATATGATGTTAATGAATAACATACACAGCACTTAAACATAACATAGTATGTTTGCATGTTAAGTCCATTAGTATTACCTATTAAAGTTCTCAGAGGGGTCTCAATCTATTCAGACCAGTTGCAAGACCATGCACATTTATGCATACTGCATAAAAGCTAAGCAAAACTTAGGTTCTCCAGACAAGCCCAAATCATAAACACATATGTACCCTTGCTCTGGTGTCATAAAACTGTTCCATACCCTATACAAAGTGCACTTGTTACTAAACTCCAGACTTGGTGAAGTAGTTGACTGGGTTTATTTGACTTTGTTGCACTGTGTGAAGGTAGCCTTTGACAGATTTTTCTAAAAATAGCTTTCTTCTTTCATGTTAAACAATTGCAATAAACACAGTTCTCTGTGCGGTATAATTGTCATTGCAGTATGCTTTGCTAAAAATATATAAAAAATTGAACGTGGCCCGCTCACTATTACCGTAACTACGGGAGTTTCAATGCAGATTTTTGCTTGCGGATCACAGAGCTGTGAGCAAAAATCAGCAGAGACATTACCATAGTAACGTGAATAATGCGCATCTATTACCGTAGTAACGGTAATAGTGCCCGTGCCATGTTGTTCTAAAGAGCGACGCAGGGAATTGAATCTATCTTAATGAGTAGAAATTGCAAACAGTTTTTCATAAAGAATTCTAAGAAATCTTATTAAAATGTTACTAACATACAATTCAGCTGAGCTATTTGGGCCTTTTATGAATTACCCATTGTTTAAACTGAAATGCTAAATCATGTTTTATCATCACAAATGAGTCATTTTAGAGAATTAATTGCTAGATGTAAAACATTTTTTATTTTACTATTGTAGACATTAAGAGTAGCACACATGACCTCCATTTAATAAAGTAGCACTTAATGAAAATAAAAGTGATTTTCAAATGTAATTAATGATTCAATTATTAAAAAAAAAAACTTTAGTTAAATATGATGGTAATTTGGCCATGCCTATTTTTAAAAGAATACATTCCTAAACTTAGCAAAACAATAGTCCGCAAATTCCGATATGAAACTATTTTGTTGCAAAATCAATGTTTTTGGGCTTAAAATAACCAAATTTAGTGCTCCACCTGTTTCTTGGATAAGTAATGTAATTGTAAAGCTAATAAATTATCCAAAAAAACAGTTTAATTCCTGGTAGGTAGGCCTTCATTAATTCTACACACAAACCAGATTTGTCTTCCTCTCCATCTATGCATATTGGCAATGCAGCCATCGTCTTTGGGTATATATTACACCCTACACTTATAGTTAAATATCTAAAGAAATGGACAAAGGCAGTTTGGTTTTTGTCTCTATAGCACCCCCTGCCTTCCACTTGTAGTTGAATAGAAAAAAAGCAGCCTGGATAGACTGAACATTATAAAACTAAATGGACCAAGGAAGTTTGGTATCTGTCTGCATCAGATCCCCTCTCCACTAGGAGTAAAATAGAAAAAAATCAGCCTGGATAGACTGAACAATATAAAATATAAATGGACCAAGGCAGTTTGGTATCTGTCTGCATCAGACCCGCCCCCCCCCCCTCCACTTGCATTAAAATAGAAAAGAAGCAGCCTGCATAGACTGTAGAATTAGAATATTAAAAGAAATGGACAAAGGCAGTTCGGTATCTGTCTGCATCCTAATCATCCACATCATCATTAGCGCCCTCGTCGCCTACACAAATCTCCCCCTCATCCTCTTCTAATTCCAAAGTGGCATCCTCAATTTGTGTATCACCGGCTACACTCGGACTGTTCAGGCACACATCAGCAGAACTGCTGAAAGGGCCCTTCTTTATGGGTACATTATCAGAATGCTCACGATTAGACATACCACTGTTGGATGGACTCTCCACAGGGATTGGTTTCAGTGTTTTCTTGCAGCTTGGCTTTCACACGTAACAGTAGTTGTGCACCACTTTTGGAATTCAATTTACTTGGTCTTGCAAATTCTATAGACAAGCCTGCTTGTCTTCCTCTTCATCAATGACTCTTAGCAATTGAGCACTCGTCTTTTGGTGTATATTACACCCAAACCTTATGACTGTAAATTAGTAAAAATACAGTTTAATCCCTGATAGGCCCTTCACCATCCTTTGCATGTTAATAGTAGGATTGTTTGGAGTTATGGTCAAGGTCACACATTTTTAAAAAAAACTTTCAAACCAGCCCAGATGTTAATCTGTTGTGCTCTGCCCCCTGCGTCATCCCTGCTTGTGTTTGGAAAGTGCATATTGGTGCCAGAACCTCACGTGCCAGAACTGCTCCCACTGGTGCCACACTGCTGCAGGACTTACACAATCAACCGCATCCTCATCGTCGGATACCCAAATCTCCCCCACGTCCTCTTCTAAAGACAAAGTGTCATCCTCACTTGGTGTATCACCGGCTACACTCGGGCTGTTCAGGCACACATCAGCAGAACTGCTGAAAGGGCCCTTCTTTATGGGTACACTAACAGAATGCTCACGATTAGACATCCCACTGTTGGATGGACTCTCCACAGGGATTGGTGTCATTTCTGATTCAGGCATGTTGCCAATTTTCTTTTGATCGACACTTAACTTTTGCTCAGTTACACTTCTTTTTGGCTTCAAAACGGGAAAAAAAAATTGGTGTGTGTTTTTTGGACTGATTTCGAAATACTGTGTAGTTTGACATCGCCTTGCCCAGATGACGTACTGGGAACACTAACATCAGGACTGGTGACAGAACCTGGTTGCTCATTCTGCTCATATGTGGACTGCTTTGAATCCATTCTGAGCCCAAAGCACTTGTAGTGCTAAAAAGTATTTGGTAGATACTGCTGACAGATAGTGATTTTCACTGCCAAAAAACTTTATGCACAATTATGGGGGACACCCCAAAAGCACTGGGGAGTGCTAAAAAGTATTTGGTAGATACTGCTGACAGATAGTGATTTTCACTGCCAAAAAACTTTATGCACAATTATGGGGGACACCCCAAAAGCACTGGGGAGTGCTAAAAAGTATTTGGTAGATACTGCTGACAGATAGTAATTTTCACAGCCAGAAATATTTATGCACAATTATGGGGGACACCCGAAAAACACTGGGGAGTGCTACAAATTATTTGGTAGATACTGCTGACAGATAGTAGTTTTCACTGCCAGAAAAATTTATGCACAATTATTGGGGACACCTCAAAAGCACTGGTGAGTGCCAAATATTTAAAAAAAAACCCTCCTCTATCCTCCTCTCTTCTCTAGTGTTTTTTGATAGCTCAATTGGAATAACAATATTGTATTCTCTGTCCCTGCTCTAATCAGCCTGTGACTACACCCTGCTCTCTCCCTCTGTCAAATGGGGATGGATTGCTGTGGAGGCGTGTATTTATAATCTTGAAGTATCGCGAGAACCAAGCCCCGAGATCCGATGACGTCACTATGACGTTCGGCCTCGATTTGGATTCGGAGCGGGCAGGAGAATACCGAGCTACTCGGCTCGGTACTCGGATAGGCGATATTCAGATGGATTCGGTTCTCGGGGAACCGGACCCGCCCATCTCTAGATAATACTAACAATTATTTCTAGTGTCAGAATTGTCTACATGCATTTTTCAACCCTTAAAAACACTCATAAAACTTTAAAAAAAACCATCTAGATCAGATGACTGCATTTTCAGCTTTTTGACATTTGTGAAATCCCATCTGGACACTATTCTAAAGATGGGGGGAGCTCCAGCTGTATGTAATGGAACAAGGAGGTAATACTTTATTTTAAAGAGCTGCAGAATTTCAGGTTAACACTGAGCAATGTATGTCTGCATAGTTTACATCAGAACATTTCAATTTTGTAGTTTACTGCTCCATTAAACTGTAGGGCTTGGAACGACTGCAAAGCCAAGGAAGCTCAAAAAATTATAAACCATATATGATCCTTTATTTGAGCACGATAAGTAAGAATAATGAAATAAATCTGGAAATGTAGAAACCACAAGGTGTTTTTAACTTACAGGAGGATTTATAAAGCCAATTCTTCATGGTTGGTAGCCCCTTTTCTTGCACTACTTAGAAGGACATGCTTAACATCCTGCAATCCCACTAGGTTGATTGGTGAGCACATTGATGGAGTACCCAACATGTACACCAGATGTATTGTTCAATGAGCAGAAAATGAAGATGGGAGGTTTCCTCGCACCGTATGCATCATTTTATAGAGTGTAAAGCAGTCATAGACATTTTATGAAGCATTGCTCCTTCATGAAAACAAACATTTTCCTGGCACTGTTTTAGCTGCACTTCATTTTAATGTGAATTTCTGAGAAATATTTCACTGATGTCCAATCCTTCTTTCTTTCTGTCACATTCATCTCCTTAAAAAGTATTGTGGTGTTTTTGCTGCAATGCTCATGAAAGGTCGAACAAAAAAAGGATAGTTGGATGACAGGGAAAAATGATAGCCTTGCTGTCTAATGCATGGGCCTTTAAAGCATGCCAAATGAATGTAAGAAATATTGGATTTATTTCGGTACATCTATTAGAGCAGAGGTTGGATAAATGAGCCATATTTTGCAATGATCAACATTAGAGTTACTAAACTACTATGCATGCAATCTACATACATACTAAACTATTGGTGTGGTAGAGAAATTATTATATGTTAGTTTAGATGCATCAAATATCATTTTAATTTAGTTGTGTTTTCCTTTACATATTCCATTGCTAAAATAACCCATAGAATTACAAAAGAGGGTGCACTCAGTTCAAGGATAATTCAACACTCTGCAAAGTCTATATTGACAATAACAGATCTAAAAATGTTCCATAAATTAGAACAGACAGCATAGTCATGAAAAAAATCTTTAACATGTTAATTAAAAAAAAAAATATGTAAGAAAAAAAATACATTACAAAGTCGTGCCCTGTTCATCAATCAACCTAGTGGTATTGCAGGATGTTAAGCTAAGTCTCTTTCTAAATTGTTAAAGAATTTTTCATGACTGGTGCTGGTCTGTTCTAATTTATGGAACAATTTTGCATCTAAAATAACCCATAGAAATGCACCAACATATTACAACACAATGCTAATGCACTGCAGAGGAAACATGTGTACTTAATGTTTTACCCTCATGGAGGGCAAACTGACATCAATGTGCCCAAAGAGTTAACAGGATAGAGACCAGGTGATAAATACTGTAGATGTGTGTGTCTGTCAGTTTACTCATGAGTACACATTGTGAGTCACATTGTTCTACAAGCTCTAATATTAATGAGTCATAGTGCACAAATGTCCCAAAATAGCATATGCAATTCATAAATAGTATATAAAATCCAACTTCTACTAGAATACAACAATGTATTAAAGGTGTTGCCCACTTTCAGATGACCTTCATTTATCAGATTATATGTTTGCCTGTGTACGTGCCCTGCAACGTTTGCTAAATACAATATATTAGAGGACAGCATAGAAATAATGCAGCACAACTTAAAAACAAACAGATATTGCACGTTATTTCCTGTTTGCAGTGCTGGATTTTATTTTGTGGCAGACAGATGTTATTGATTGTGTTTCCTTGTCACTGCCCTCTGTGCTTTTCAGCCGTGTATTTCAATACCTAAGCAGAGTGGCTTATTTTCATTGCCATATTTCAGAAGACAGCTCTGCTGTCTGCACTGGATATTGCTGTACTGTGAGGCAGCAGCGTTGTCTTATTTCCCAGGGCAACAGAAAATAAAGAACATTGTCTGTTCAAATAATGGCAAAAAATTTAGATGAAAGGACATAAAGGAATCTAGAAAGAAAAAGAATTGTTCCTAGTAAAAGTTGCAACAAAGCACATACAAGTCAATACATTAAAATAATCTGAAAGTTGAAAGCTTATTTGATTGGTTGGATATCCCTGGCAGAATCATATTATTTATAGCAATAGGTGGGGAAGTTTTGTGGCAGCAGGATATATCTGGCTAAATAGGGCGTCACCATGATTCAGTTTGAGCTAAACACCTGATATTCATATGTCACTTTATTTGGTCAAACAAGCATGTCACTCTGATGCTAAGCATACAGGGCAATCTTGATATATAATGATATTCAACAGGGGCAATGCAATCCCCTCTCTGTGTGTACCCAGACATCTTGCATTTTGCCATTCAAAGTAATATAGTTCCATAATAATGTTAGGTACTAAGGGCTTCTCCCTATTTATCATAGCTCCTGACGATAGGACTATCGCCGGCAATAGCCTGCGCCAGGGACTTCCGGATGTGCAGGCTTTCAGTTCCGTGCTTGCATGAGCAAGCCAGTTTATTGCTGCGCACATTGATCCCATATTGGCCTGTCGAGCTGTAACACTTTTCTTACCGCTGCCAGACGGTATCGCTGGGGAGCTGAGCATCGCTTAACTGCCTGGCAAACTTATATTGATAATTTGTGTGGGCAAAGTTTTTCTAGCACTGCTATAGGCAGCAATAGGTCATTTTCAAAACCTCAGGGTCTGGACAAATAGAACCCTTAGTGTGAGAGTATTACTTATATACTTTATACAGATGTTATGTCACTATTAAAAATAATCAGTAGATGTAAGCAGCAATCAATGGCCGATAATAGGGAAACAGCAAGCCTGACTTCATGATGGGTCAAAGTTAATTGAGTGTTTTCAATACATATACGACAACAGTTATATACTTCATACTTACTTCTCTAATTTTCAGGCAGGTAATACCCAGTATTAACTTTGGTCCTGCACAAAATTCAAGGAGAGGAAAATAAGATCATATAATTAATATAATTAATCAGTAGGGACCTCATATAACCCAGTAGATATGCCACAATCTTTGTGTAAAGGTGAACTATAATTACAATTTCCCCTTTGAATCTGTGGTCTAGAGATATGAGCTCATTGACAGACCTTACACCTTAATGGGCAAACTCAGAAGCCAAAAATTGACCTATAGGAACCTGCCAGTAGAGAGCAGGTAGGGAATATTGGACACTTCTCATGACCAAAGTGCTGGGTATACCAATACCCTTTCTGTTCTGTTTGCAGAAGATATGGAATCTTGAATTGTGTCGTTTACTGGCTTAGCAAACAAAGTATGGCATTAACCTAAAATGTAGGTAGTCTTTTCCATGGTCCGTATGCAGAAAGGAATGGCACACAGTGTCTATTGCTGGGTCCACAGGCCAAACGGACGTGAAAGCTTCAATTGATGAACCCTATAAAACTATTCTGCTTTTATAACAAGCAATTTATAATCTCCCTTTATTTTTTGTGTGAAGCTTATTTGTATTATTTCACACAATTGTTGACTGCTTCTATTTTAAACATGATGCGGGCACAGCTGGGCTGGTGCTGATATGGAAACCAGGACAGACAAATTAATGTTAACACAGATTTTATAGAAGGCCCTTATGTATTAACAAGCTGGATGTAAAATGAGTGCATGGTGCCCAGAGTCTCATATCCTTTCTGGCCAAAAGTTTTTTTTTGGCAGAGGTATTTTCCAGGACAATTATGCACATATGTTAGTGCACCTTATTATTATTATTATTATTATTATTATTATTATTATTAACAGAATATGCTGCATTGGATGAAACATTCAGGACAAAATTAATTGTTAGGATTGTTACAACACAGCCTTTGTCTGGAACTAGAAAACAGTTGCAAATGTTCAAATGTTGCATACATGTGTTCTGTGAAATGTATCTGTGAAGCAAAGCCCAGTTGGGTCTGCAAGATAAGCAAAAATTCTGTCATGCGCAATTCATGTATGCTAAAGGTATAAGCATAAAGGTAAGTCTGTAGGGTTGTTTGCACGATTGGATACCTAACGCCACCCCTAAATGTAGAGAGCAACAGCCATACTAGCTTGCTGTTTACGTTTGTAGCATATTTCACATCTTGCATGTTTTTGTTTTTGTTTTTAAGGAACAAAAAGTGTGTGGCCACCTTACCCAGTGGTAAAAAAGAGCACATTGTAAAATGGGACAAAAAGATGTAACAAAAACATATGCCTATATTCTCAACAATCCAGATAGATGTGATGAATCAGGAAGCTTGATTATAGAAAAATAAACATTTTGATGTGGCAAAATATGTAAATGACCTGGGAAAATTAGACAGGAGGATCCCCCCTCCTAGGCATTTTAGTCAATGGGATCTCATGTTCATTTTAAACTGTGAACAGCTGGATGTCCATTCATACACACATCCACAAGAACAGTTCCTACACAAGGATGAGTGCAGGAATTGGTACGAAGTAGCATAAACACCGAGGTTGTCTATATTGAAGAAAATGTATTGAGCTTAGCAAGAGTTAAAGGGTTTAGTAATTATCAGCCAATCAGTTCTAGGGCTTACGGAGGGGCTACGGTATGGAAGGCTTATAAGGACGGTAAGTGGCAGTTGGCTTTCTCTTGCCTTCTAGAAAGTTCCGGCCCACCCAGGCCCTTTGTTCATTTTGTCTGTCTGTTGTGTTTATTGCTCTGCTTTTTCTTCCTGATAGGTCCAGTTGGTGGAAAGTCCAATCAGCGACCATAATGACGTGTTGGACACTCTCCCCTAACAGGGATGGGCAACTAGTTAGACTACCCCTTGGGGCAGTAATGGGGCACCGCTTGGTCGGGGGGCCACAGCTAATGAGCCAAATAAGGTAGCGTTGGGTCCGCACCGCCTAGAAGTGTCCCAATAAATAGTTCAAAGTTTACGGTTTATGGTTATGGCTGAACGCTGATTGGTCTTACTTCTATTTTGCCATCATTTCAATTAAATTTAATCTTTCAATAAAATTTGTGACTTTTCATTTTTTGCCTTTATTTTGTAGTGGCAAGATAACTCTTGGTAAGTGAAATAATATTAAAGGTAAAAGTTATCAACCGCTAGGCAGATTGTAGGTGTCATCTGATGACGGATGTGGATTTCTAATCAATGACTATTTATTTCCATTGTCCATTGTCATAATGCATAAGGCAGTTTAACACAAATAGGCCTCAAATACACAGGCATAGCAATCAGTTATTTATTGTGTGTTCATAAAGTTCAGAAGTTAAAAAAAAGGTAAAAAAAAATGATGTATGTCACTGTACCTCTACAAACACACTTTCAGAAAGTTTGATTTGCTTAATGTCAAGTTTAACATTGCCTGCAGTGTTAACGAGTGTTAGCTAGTCTAATAGTTCTGTAGGACTGCTCATCAACATTATGCTGCAGGGATGCCTTGAGAACAAGCTTTGACAGTAAAAGTAAAAAGGTTTTTGTCTTTGCCTTTAAGAGGTATTGCTTTCCAACACATTTATGTACGAGCACTTAAACTGGTCATCAGCCCTTGAGACTAAATTCTAACACATTTACTGCTGGACACAGTTGCCACTCAGGAAAGGGTTAAATGCTTCTACTTTAACTTCTAAAAGGAACTTGATGGGAAATATCAGGGTCATTCCTAAAGGAACATTTTGAGAACTTAAGAAAAAAAGATTTTTGCAATTTGTCAGAATACCAGCATGAGATCTCCCTCTGCGTTTATAGCAAATAGGCTTCACGCCTAATATTAATAAAATATTAGCAGGGAAATGAAAAGAAATAAAAAGCACAGCTAATAAACGAATATGAAAATTCAACTGGGAGCTGTTAACTGCTTAGTAACACTTTTCTTTAAAGAGAGAAATCTTGGTCCAAATACAAAAAGATGAACCCAAACAGACAGTATTGTGTGGATTCTCTTATCTGGGTACCTGTTATGTACTAAAGTTCTAAAAATCAGAAAGACAAAAAAAGTAATAATTGCTGCTGATCAATCAATATGTCATAAACAAGGCAGGATCAATACGCACTTTTTAGTCACGCAACCTCCTTTACAAAACGCTTTAGCATGTGCACCACACATTGCTTTGGTTTTGCACTAGTGCAGTTTGTTGGTCAGCCCAACTTTCATTAACTTGAATTATTTTTCATCCTCATGCTGCTCGGCTTAGTCTCATGTGTGGCTTATATTAATCAAGAGTACAAGCAGACATCAGGAGTGTCAATTATGTGCTTCTGAAGCTATTTTTATATTAGGCAAAGTTCACCTAGAAATGCGTTTCTCCCGTAAAATGCAACTGGAAAGTACAGTACATCCCAATAAAAGCATAGGACTAGACCTGATCCTTGCTAGCTCAGATATGGTGCAAAATGCATGTGGTTTTACACAGTGCCGTAACTAGACATTTTGGTGCCCTGGGCGAGACTGGGCACCGGCGCCCCCCATCTAAGTGGGAGTGGCATTTGACAAGTGGGTGTGGGCAACCTAAAGTGGGTGTGGCTAGCACTTTACTGAAAGAATTTGTATATTATTATATATATATATATATATATATATATATATATATATATATATATATATATATATATGGTAATACTTGGTAGATGTTTTTCTATAAATAACGTGGTTTACTAGAGTCCCACTTTCCAACTGGGCGGGGGTGATGGAGGACAGGTGGTTGCCATTGGGAGCTGTCTGTCACTGGCTCTTGTAATGGGACGGGGGTTGGGGGTGCAGCTATGAGACCCCCTCATACAATAACTCTGGACAGCTGTGAGGGGCAGCTAGGATTCTTCTCATACCGGCCAGCCAGCTCCTGTGACAGCTCAGCAACACCTGGGGACAGCCAGTAACAGCCCTGTAGGGCTAGAGGGAGACACTATCTCACTTCAAGGATTAGCCCAAGGGGGCGCAGTCACCGGATACCTGCCTTCGTGCCCAGAGGAATCGCCGCTCTAATTCAGCTCTCCTACAAGCAACAATCCATTCCCGGCAATGCAGTGGAACGCATGTGCGTTCCAACAACAGGAAGTTCGGCATTTGGAACGCAAATGCGTTCCAAATGCCGAACTTCCTGCTTTCACATGCGTTCCACTGCATTGCCGGGAATGGATTGTTGCTTGTAGGAGAGCTGAATTAGAGCGGCGATTCCTCTGGGCATGAAGGCACGTATCGGGCGGCTGCGCCTGCTTGGGCTTGCGCCCGGGGCGGTCGCACCGCCCGCACTGCCGTCGTTACGGCTCTGGTTTTACATAGTAAAAATTATTGTGTGTCTTTCTGCAAAACAAGGCACACTCCCAAAAATGCACCCTCTCATACTCTTTATCTTATCTTAACAATTGAGCGTAATGAAATCTAGTTTTTTCACTGTTCCACAAAACTAGGTACACTGGTTTGTCAATTACATACTCCATGAGGCTATATCATATAGTTTTATATGGCTTTATATATGAGGAAATTTAAAACTATATAGGTATACATGGTGACACATGAGGCTATATTAAGAATATTGACTATATTAGGCAGTTTGACCTTATAATATCATGTGCTACCATGCAAAGCAGCAGAAGACAGAATCTCCCCCAACCTATGGAAATCGGTGGTCCTGGAGTGAAACGTGAGCCAATCATGTGATACTTATATCCTACCCCAGGATAACCTCTTTGCTTTTTTACTTTGAATCACTCATTAAGTCAACAGAGTGGTAACTGATCAGTGTAGGATAGGAGGACGAATTGTAAATTTCAAACCATTTACACGTCGAAAAGTAGAAAAGGAGAGGCAGGGAAGCACCACTTAAGAAGATGTTATGATAGAACAGTACTCATATTTGCTAGATAACATGACATACACAATAAATAAACAAATTTCCTCCAATAATCTTTTAGTTAGTTTGTCACTGCAAATAGAAATACTAATAATACTCTTATTAATTATGCTTGGTCTATAGAAAAGTACTGTGTAATAACTTATTGTTTGCTTTTGATGGATTTCACTATGAAATGTATATTTTTGGACAAAAAAATAAAATGAACACCAGTTGACACACTCTTGTAAAAATGATATCAGTAGAATTTAACCTGGCTCATAGAAAGCAAGAAAAGTTATCTGTGTTCTCAATACTTCTGGGATAGAGTCCAGCTCAGATTTTTCAAACCTTTGAAAATGATTGCCATTTATATGTCTTGAGTCCATTCTCTATTGTTTGGAATGGTGAATGAATAGTAGCAGACTTTATCTATTTAAAGTCACTTGTTGAACACCGTTGGACAATCAATACGATGACTGATTTTTTTGTAGTGTCTATAAATAATGTATTACAATGCTGTCCCATATTTGCTAGTACAGCTCATTTATTGGGATGGCACTGCTTTATTCAGTAAAGAGAGCACTTATTTAGTACATGCCTTTTTTCTTATTACCTATAGTTTGGGTAACTGTAAAATTTAGAAAGTTGTAGAGATATTTCATAAAATGACAAACAGAAAGAGGGGTAATGATAAGACAGCTCAATATTAGGGATCTTTTTATGACCCCAACGCTGTAGTCCTCAATATGTCCGGCTGGAAATCACAGCGGTACATAAAGAAGCAACACAGCAATTTACTGCGCCAGGGCTGCTCTTGGAGCTCCTGGATAGACAGTCCCACTACCTCCAAGTATTTTCCCTATTCATCTGCAGCCTAATGCTACTAACGAATGGAGAAACTGCTATATGCGCATCAAGCTGTCCTGTTGAGGGATCCCATTGACATTGACCAGTAACACCATCCTGAGGTGGGGATACTTTCCTGCGAAAAGTAAACCTTTAGTAAACAAAAAAAAAAGCAGTGAAAGAGAATTCTGCCCATTTGGCTCCTCACCACTTCTTAAATAAACACCTTAAGGTTGTTGGAGGAGATAATGATGGAGTGAGGCAGAGCTTCATAGCAGAGGCAGAGGTCCAGATAAGTTTTGAAGACATAAGAGAGATAAGGCAACAAAAACGGTAAAGCAACAGTTATCAGAACGAACAATGTGTTTTAGGAGAATGCTAAGAAAGATTTTATGCAGCAAGATTTGGTCAGTGATTGTATATGAGAACGGAAAGAGAGATCTCAGTGAAACATTGCTCCTATGTGAAATAGTTTATGTTTTGTTCAGTTTTAGCTAGCATTGGAAATTTAAACCAAAATAGCAGAGAGGCAATAAGTGGCAAATATATTATGCATCCCTTTTGCAAGAGACCAGGATACAAAACTGTATGGGATTAACCCTGAGTTGGATTACGCTCAATTGTATATCGGAAAATATGCTTTTCCGTACAACATATGTGCACAAAAGAAGAACACATGTATGTAAATTCATTTGCCTCTGCTATGTTTGTCTACTTACAACTCAAGAGGCAGAATGGGGGAGGGAAGGGACAGTCTAATGTGGACTGAGTAGTGAAAGGACGTGTTCACATAATTAAGAGTAAAGTAGACACCCAGGAGGATGGCAGACTCACCTCTAAAGCTGATAGTGCTTTCTTGAATTATAGTGCCTATAATATATTATTTTAAAATGAAAGTTTTGTTATTTTCATTTGTATACAAGAAGGAAGATTGTAATTACTGTATTATATAAAATGAAACCTAATAGCGAATGTGTTTTTCGCTATTAAAGCAAATGTAAAAAAACTTCTGTTTTTCTGCTTATGACCTGACTGTATCTGGGTGTAAGTAAGCCTTACGTAAACCTGGCACATATGCTACCAGCACAGAACATATGGGCATAAATATATGGGCATAAATATACTATAATTATGTGTGCCCTTTCAGTGTTTTTTTTTTATATATATGCATTCAACTCAGTATTAGTCCCTAAAACTCTACATTTGTTAGGGATACCAAATATTTTGATTATATAGCCATGTTAAACGTGATGAATTGTGTTTCAAAAACAATACAGAACTGCGCTCAGTACTGTGAAAATTAAAATAACTTAAGATTTCTTACAAACCACTTATGTCTGTGATAAATCCACAGAATATAGATTTATTTATAAAACACATATACTCATATATATTGACAAATAAGAATGTGCACTGCAGTGTTAGAAAAAAAAAATGTTAACATAAATATAAATGGCCTTCTTTAGTTCATTTCCAAGCAGTTTCGGACTCCAAGGAATATGTGTATATCCTTTATAAGAACCCAGATTTTTCCAAAATAATCAGAATAATAGACAGCAAAGATAGGAACAGAAGTGTCCCGCTATTTTCTTAAATATAGTGTATCCTCTGGAACATATAGCCCCAAACTTTCAAAAATGTAAGAGCTGTAGATAAGTCTATAGAACAAACAATTGTATTTACCAGAGCCAAGCTTTAGCAGTGTAAGCTTGCTTGAGATGCAAGTGCTTGTCTGGTTTTTAAAGATGCAATTTTAAAAGATTCGATGTCCGATCCACACCATCTATAGTAATATGCTGTCGCCGATTTCTTAAGAGCCCAAGTCCACTTAGTCGAGGTCTTAAGTTCATATAACCACTGTCAGCGTCAGTGGACTGGCGCGTTTCGCTACTTGGTTAGCGACTTGAAAGGGTTCAGTTAAATGAAAATGTTTCATTCTCTCCACTTCATAAAGCATACCGAGCTTTATTAAGCAGCATCACATGTGTAACAAAAAATATCGTAGACGTGGTGTATTAGCTACAAGCCGGATAGGCTAGGATTTTTGTTCATGTTTTGTTTTATTTTGATGCTGGTGAATAAAACAAGCCTTGGCTATTTAAACCAAGGTCCTGGATTGGTGTGATGTCTTAGGTTAGGGGTGCCTATATATATATATATATATATATATATATATATATATGTATATATATATATATATATATATATATATATATATATATTGTGGCAAGAGCCTGCTAGTGCAGAAGCACACGCGAACAACTTCTTCCTTTTTATGGTTCTTTATTGTCAGGATGGTAAATATTTTGACACCGTATACTTGCACAGCAATCATGGAGACCCTAAACACTAGCTATACATAGACCAGCTCTCTCTCAGGACCAGCCAGCTATCCCAGCGTTGGTCTCCCTGAACAAATGAAACAAACAAGCTTTTATACATGATGCTCCTCCCCCAGCTTTAGCTTGATGGACAGATGACACACCCACCTTCTCTTTAAAAGAAAACATCCATCACTGGCTCTGTTTGCACAACCAGACACGCCCTGTCTGTTTGCTGAGAGGAAGGATTTCAGATCATGTAAGTTTGACCAAATTTAAACTATTGCTTTTCATACATAAGTCTTCTCTCTAGGTGCATTACTGCACAAATGTTTTACTCTACTTCCCTGCTTTCTCTGCATATTGCCAGCTAAATGCCTCCTTTTGTTACATATCCCTCCCCCTAGCGTCTCCAAGTAGGGGGACGCGGACTTCGCGAGGAGCGCATATTTTCGGGACAATGCATCTGCATTCTTGTGCAGAATCCCGGGTCTATGTTCTACTGAGAACTTGAAAGGTTGTAGTGCCAAGAACCAGCAGGCTACCTTGGCATTTACCTCCCGGTTGCTCTGCATCCATCTCAATGGTGCATGGTCTGTTATTAAGGTGAACTCTCTGCCTAGGAAATAATAGCTCAGAACTTCTGTAGCCCATTTTATGGCGAGACATTCTTTCTCCACAGTGGCATATTTTTGTTCCCTTGGGAGCAACTTACGACTTAGGTACAGGACAGGATTTTCTACTCCATTCTTCTCCTGTGACAAGACTGCACCTAAGCCAACACCAGAAGCATCAGTTTGGAGGAAGAACCTCCGGGTAAAATCCGGTGCTTGAAAAAACTGGGGAGGAACAAAGAGCTAACCGAAGATCAGACCAGGCGGTTTCTGCAGAATCAGACCAGGTTAATCTATTTGGACAACTTTTTTTTAACATGTCCGTTAGTGAAGCAGCTCTAGTGGCGAAGTGGCTTACAAACCGCCTGTAGTAACCTACTAAGCCTAAAAAGGTTCTTAACTGTGACTTTTTCTCTGGTCTTGCCCAATTTTTGACTGCCTCCACTTTGTCTAGCTGGGGTTTTACATGCCCTCGACCAACAATATACCCCAGATATTTGGCTTCTCTCATGGCTATGGCACATTTCTCTGGGTTAGCTGTTAACCCTGCTGACCATAATGAAGCTAAGACCGCCTCAACTTTGGCTAAATGTGATCCCCAGTCTGGGGTATAAGTCACTATATCGTCCAAGTAAGCGGCTGCATAAGCTGTGTGAGGTCGTAGCAATTTATTCATGGCCCTTTGGAAGGTGGCAAGTGCCCCATGCAACCCAAAGGGTAGGACTTTATATTGATAGAGACCATCAGGGGTGGAAAATGCAGTCTTTGGCTTGGCCGTGGAAGTCAGGGGAACTTGCCAATAACCCTTTGTTAGATCAAGGGTTGTTAAATAATTGCTACCAGCAAGATTTTCCACTAGTTCATCCACACGTGGCATCGGATAGGCATCAAACTGTGACATACTGTTTAGGCGCCTAAAGTCATTGCAGAACCTAATTGTCCCATTGTGTTTCGGGACCAGCACAATGGGACTATTCCATTCACTAGTGAACTCTTCAATCATATCTAACTGGAGCATCTTCTCGACCTCCTTTCTCACGTCCACCCATCTGGCTTCTGGAATACGATACGGCTTCTGCTTTACAATGACTCCTGGTGCAGTGACAATGTCGTGTTCGATTAAGGTAGTACGCCCAGGAATGGAAGAGAAGACATCCCTGTTCCGACGAACCATTTCTTCAGTCTGTTGTCTCTGCTGAATGGACAAAGCTGACTCTGTGGGCACTTCAGACTTTTCAATGGCAGTACTCACTACCCGAGGAGAGGTTTCCTCATCATGCCAAGGTTTAAGGAGGTTAACATGATATATTTGCTCCTCCCTTCTCCTACCTAACTGGCGGACTCTGTTATTGACAGGACCGACAGCCTCCAGAACTTCGTATGGACCCTGCCAATGGGCGAAAAGTTTGCTTTCCTGGGTGGGAACCAGGACTAGGACCTTGTCCCCAGGCTTGAAAGATCGAACAACAGCACTTTTATCATAACATTTTCTCTGTCGTACCTGAGCCTCTTTTACATGTTGCTGCACAATGGGCCCTATCTTTCCTAGCCTCTCATACATTTGTGACACAAATTGTACCAGATTTGGCTCCCTGGGACCTTGCTGCTCCCACCCTTCTTTTAACATATCCAAGATATCCCTGGGCTGTCTCCCAAACAATAACTCAAAGGGACTAAACCCTGTTGAAGCTTGAGGTACCTCACGGATGGCAAACATCAAATAGGGAATAAGAGTGTCCCAATCTTTTATTCTCTTGAGCCACTGCTTTCCTGAGCATGTGCTTTAATGTGCGGTTAAAGCGTTCCACCAAGCCATCTGTTTGTGGATGGTATACAGAGGTGTGAAGCGCCGTAACCCCTAGCAACTGGCACATGTCCTTCATCAGTTTAGACATGAAAGGAGTACCCTGATCTGTGAGAATTTCTTTGGGTATTCCCAAGCGTGTAAACATCAATAAAAGTTCCTTAGCTATGGTGCTAGACTTTATATTTCGTAGGGGAATTGCCTCTGGATACCTGATTGCATAGTAAAGCACCACTAGTATATATTGGTGCCCATGTGCGGATTTTTCCAGTGGCCCCACAAGGTCCATAGCTATCCGTTCAAAGGGAACTTGTACTATTGGTATTGGAATGAGAGGTGCCCTGTACATGGGTTTGGGGCAGGTTCTCTGACAAATGGGACAGGACCGGAAATACTTTTTCACTGCCATGTGTACACCGGGCCAGTAAAACCTAAGCAAAACTCGTTCCCGTGTTTTATCCTCCCCTAGGTGTCCCCCACAGACATGTGTATGTGCTGCTTTTAACACTAGGGTTACATGGACCTGAGGAACCATTAATTGTTCTACTTTATCCCCCTGTACAGTAGCAACTCTATACAGGAAATTATTTTTAACAATAAAATATGGTATACCTTCTGCAGGCTGGGCGGCTTTCGCTACCCCATTTACCTCAGTCACACTTTTAAAGGCATGTTCCAAAGAGGCATCATTAAGTTGGTCTCGAGCTAAGTCCTGCAGAGGAAACAAAATTGGTATTGTGGACCAGTCCGTATCCTCACTGACAGGTGGGGTGGGCTCATCTGCGACATCACCGACCAATGCTAGTTTGGACTGTCCATATTTCCCCGCAGGTGGATGCTTTTGTGGAACTCCTGCTACGACTCCCAGGATGGCATTCCGGTTTGGCGGTTCCCAAAGATCGATGTCCATATGTTGAGGATTCTTAGGCGGTTCCTTTAAGACCGGGCTTTCGACCGTTGCATCAGTTGCCGGCATGTCCGGCCGGATCCGCTCACCAAGGACATCATTGAACAGTGGGAAGTCTCGCCCCAAAATGAGTGGATATGGGAGTTTAGGTGCTATGGCAGCTACCACCATAACAGTTTTGTCTTTAAGTGTGACTGGTAGTATTGTTCTTTCATACTCCTCTGTCGTGCCATGTACGCAAAGAACCTTCACCTTGGGCAACCGAGAAGTTATGGTTTCGGGTAAGACAGAGCTGGAAACCAATGAGAGTTCACTCCCCGAGTCAACCAGGGCCATAGCAAAGTTTTGGTTGATTAGCACAGTCACCCGGAACAAACAAGGACTTCCTGATGTGGGACTCATGGTAAAACAGCTTGGAAAAGCAGGCCCAATATGTGCCACGGAACAGTAGATGGGTTCCGGTAGGTTAGGACACTCTGCCTTAAAGTGGCCTGGCTCACCACATTCAAAACACTTCAGATTAGATGGCTTTGCACCTGGCCCTCTGTCCGTAGCAGTTTTGCCATTGAGCCCTGTAGCAAGGATTGTCAAACCTGGCTTTTGGCGTGGCAGCAGCTTTGGCACAAATGCAGGTTCTTTACTCATTTGCTGCAGCGCACAAAACCTTTCTACCACGGTGGCAAGCTCTTTATAAGTTTGTGGGTCTGATTGCAGAACCCACCTTTGCAAATCACGGTTCAGCCCCCGGATGCAGTGATCTATCGCCAGAACTTCAATAATCCGAGAAGGCGAATTCTCCTCAGGCTGCAGCCATTTCTTTAAAATTTTAGAAAGCTCAGCCACTTGCGCTCTGACCGGTTTTTCTTTATCATAGCGCCATTGGTGATAGCGCTGGGCTCGGCCTGGCTCGGAAACTCCAATGCGAGCCAATATCTCAGACTTTAGGCACAAATAATCAGAGGCCCGTTCCTCATCTAGATCCATATACGCTCGCTGAGCTTCACCAGTCAGATACGGCGCCAGTCTCTCAGCCCAATCTTTAGGAGGCCATTTTGCCCTTTTTGCAAGTCTCTCAAAGGACACCAGATATGCTTCTATGTCATCACCTGGCGACATTTTCTGGAGAACAGGACCAAATGGTTCATTTCTGTCATGTCTCACCTGGCTTAACTCTTTTCTTAAGAGCCTTGTGTTTTCCACCTGTGCCTCGGCAACTCGTAGCATCTGAGCTTGCTGCTGTTGCTGCGCAGCGGCCACATTCACGAGGGTTCTCAGTACTTCCTCCATGTTGATGTCTGCGCGGGTTGGGTAGCGGAAACTTGCTTCCCAGAGCATCCCACTCCTGACACCATTTGTGGCAAGAGCCCGCTACTGCAGAAGCACACGCGTACAACTTCTTCCTTTTTATGGTTCTTTATTGTCAGGATGGTAAATATTTTGACACCGTATACTGGCACAGTAATCATGGAGACCCTAAACGCTAGCTATACATAGACCAGCTCTCTCTCAGGACCAGCCAGCTATTCCAGCGTTGGTCTCCCTGAACAAATGAAACAAACAAGCTTTTATACATGATGCTCCTCATCCAGTTTTAGCTTGATGGACAGGTGACACACCCACCTTCTCTTTAAAAGAAAACACCCATCACTGGCTCTGTTTGCACAACCAGACACGCCCTGTCTGTTTGCTGAGAGGAAGCATTTCAGATCATTTAAGTTTAACCAAATTTAAACTATTGCTTTTCATACATAAGTCTTCACTCTAGGTGCATTACTGCACAAATATTTTACTCTACTTCCCTGCTTTCTCTGCATATTGCCAGCTAAATGCCTCCTTTTGTTACAATATATATATATATATATATATATATATATATATATATATATATAGTTAATGTATTTTGTTTCTTCGGGAATATTGAAAAGTGAATCTTTTCTATACATGCATATACTAGTGGTCTCTGATGCTACTATGTAAGGTAGACAACTTCTTAGACGCCAATCATTTCAAAAGCACTTTTCCCTCTGAGATGTTGACTGTTAGTGAAAAGTCACTCAAGCAATTTCCCCAAAGGTTCTGATATAAAAATACTGTATATTAGTGTGTCATATTTCTTTATATTTTCTATTATTATTTTTTATTTTTATATGCCAGCCAATATAAAAAATTATGTTTCACTTGAAAAGTGGTCCCCAGATTAGTCCAAACTGAACTAAACAATGATATAAACAGAATAATTTACAATTGTCTCACTAGAGACGGCACTTGTCATGTTGACCCCCAACACTTCTGTAACCCACACTCTGCAATAATTGATTACAAGAACAAGTGAAGGGTAACACTTCACTCGCGCTGTCAGTCACTACTTTGCTAAGACAGTGACTGCAGGAAGAAGCACTGGTGACCGGTGTCAGCCTTTGTTTCTTCCTTCAAACAAATACTTCAGAGCACAGGTGACTGGAGCTACTGGGGACACACTGAAGAAACAGGCTAGGGTCGTCTCTGCTGCCCCTTGGATTGTTGTGTCTGAAATAAAGTTCTTGCCTTATGGGAAGAACGGCCCTGATAAGGTAAGCCAACATATACTGTATTACCCATTAATACATTTCTACAACATGGATAAATGTAGCCTACATGGAGTTTAAAGTATATGTTTTCATTTGTTTGTCTCTATATCTGTTTCATTTTGATATTGCTCAGTGGTTGATAAAATTCATTACCCTATCCCTGCTATGATCATATACAAAATAAAATGTACAAGGATAGAAGGCTCTAAATATAAACACATTGTCACATGCCTAGAAGTTATTACAACTGTGACTTTACAATGAAATACATGAATCATTTGAATACTATGATGCATGAGACTGATCCTTTTGATCAACATACCATATGATTGAAAGCATTAAAATGATTACGTGTTAAAAATATTAAAACGACTGGACACTATTGACAAATGTCATATATTATCAGGTAAAAGATGGTTATTTTGGAGGAAAGATTATAAATAAGTGATGGGCAACAGGAGTGATTTCACCTGTGGCCACCAGCTCCTTCCTGCTTTATTGATGGAGCGGTTTGTCATAGCTTGTAAGAGTTGTTCAAAATGGCTGCTGATATGTTATTACTGATAGTTCTCTCTTTCTTTGATTAAATATATTGTTTTAATGTATTACTGAGATTAAGGGTAAATTTTAACCATTTGAAGGCTAGAGGGTCGCATTATGCGGCCCCTGAAGTATATCAGTTTGCCCACCAATGTTATAATAGTATGTTATAAGATGCACTATGGGTCAATTTGTAGAGAAATCTTCTAGTGATGTTAAAATTGTAGGCGTCACCTAACGTCTCCATAAAATAACTCTCCTTTGGCAGCTGTATAAATGGCTTTATAAATGTTTCAGAGATTTGCATAATCATTTCACACATGTAACAAAGCTTATGTATAAATAAATAAAATGCTGAGGGGCAGGAGGGCACTTACAATTTTGAAACAAGTTTTATTATTTTACAATAACTTGTGTTTAATAGGATGTGTCTTATAAATCCCCCCAAGCTTGCAAACACTGAATTTATTTTAGAAAGCTATTACCTGGACCTTATTACTATGACAGGCTGGGAGCCAAAGCCAAAAAAAATATTTACAGCAATATATATAACTCTATTCTGTGGAATTTCTGCAGACTGCAATTTGTGGAGATAAAAAAAAATTACCTCAGGGCACCTTGAAAACTATTGATTTGCACAATCTTACCAGTATATTCGATCTGATGCAGAATAATGCAATGAAAGTGACTGAAAACAATAATGATAAAACACAATGGGGGTTTAATTAAATTCCAAAGAATAAAATTAAACCAAACCCTGCAAACTAGCAATTTGTTCTAGAACATATTTAGCACACGTGGATTATAGCAGGTGCAATTTTTAGCACAAATGGATTCAGAGGTGATTTCTAAATATACTTCTTGCATCTGCTTTTTAAAGATTACAAAAATTTGAATAGTCTGCTAATATGTGCTCATTTTGACTATAACAAATGTATGCAAATATTAAAAATTATCTAAAACCACTGTTATATATTTTCATGTGCCTAGATAGTCCGTTCGTTAAATTCAAGGTGCATGGTATCTACCTTCAGGTCTATGGACAGACTGCCTACAAGTTTAGTGCTACCCATTTTCTCCAAAAATTTTTGGACTAATATACTGCTCAGTTTAACTACATTTATGTCTTGAAAGAATCATGAGAGTGAGGGGATAACATTGAGGCAGATCTCAAAGGTAGGATGTGGATTGCATGCACAGTATGCAGAAGATTTTGCCACCTTTGCTCTCTGCAGAGCCAAATTAAACAACACGGGTGTACGTGACTGTGTGGGCCAGTAACAGAATTTATGGCTTTCTATTGGTCCGCTTGGTCACACAACACCATGCTGCGTATGTCTACCTCACCTCAACTGGGGGAGGCGGTTCAGGAAACCACCACACCAAGCCCAAAACTGCTTGTTGATGGCCCATTACAGCATTGCCATTATTATATGTGGCATGTTGCTAAACTGGCAAAATGCATTTAAAAAAGTTCCTCTGTGCTGAGGAGCAAATTGAAAGATGCGAATGGTTGCTCTTTCACAAAGCAAGAAACATCCCTAAAAATGTATCCTCTCCATCCTTATCTCATTTCAGCAATCTCAAAACCAAATCTAATTTTTTCATGGGAGCATAAAACTAGACATGGAATGATTTCACTCCCCCCATCTCCTCTCATCTGATGGTCGAATTAAGCTGCATGCACACCTGCGTAAATTGAGGCACACTTGTGTAAGAATAGTCAGTTTTACGTGTCATAAATGACCTACTGCTTCATTATTTAAAGGGAAAATATACCAAATTTCTAAATAGGACACTATGTCAACTACTCTATACTCAGAATCATTGGAGTTGCAATATTTTGTGCTGGAGTAGACTCCACACAAAAACTGCTGCCAATAATATTAAGGGGCCTATTTAACATTAGTGCACAGTGGGCAGCAGTAAGATCACTCACTGGCGAGCCCTGGCGAACTCCCTTCTATCTAAACTAACTAAAGCCTCCTTTACCACCAGCCTAAGGTCGCTGGCGAATGGAGTATTTGACCCCAGTGCTTACATGTGCAGCGAAGGTCACACATGAAAGGAAAAAGTTTTTGTTAAAGTTAAGATTGAGAAAATGACATATTCTGTCAATGTTTCTAAGGAAGAGGCAACATGAGAGTGAAAGGGACTGAATTTGTGGAGTAAAGCTGAGGTGGAGTCGAGTTTCAGCGAAGAACATAGCTGTTTGCAGAGATGCAAAGTTTCTGCAGGATGGCTTTTTGGTGTTGAGTTGTTGTGGTAAAAGTAGGGATAAGGGGCCTGATTCATTAAGGATCTTAACTTGAGAAACTTCTTATTTCAGTCTCCTGGACAAAACCATGTTACAATGCAAGGGGTGCAAATTAGTATTCTGTTTTGCACATAAGGAAAATACTAACTGTTTTTTCATGTAGCACACAAACATCAACTTTAAATTTCAGTGTACAAATAAACTATCAAGTATGTGTGTGCTACATGAAAAAACAGTCAGTATTTAACTTATGTGCAAAACAGAATACTAATTTGCACCCCTTGCATTGTAACATGGTTTTGTCCCAGAGACTGAAATAAGAAGTTTCTTAAGTTAAGATCCTTAATGAATCAGGCCCAAGATTAGCACAGTAAAACATTGCAAAAGAAATAAATATAGCAGATGAAGCTGAATCAGATGGAGACTTTTGAGATTCAGGAACAGGAGGCAAAATGCAGGCAAAACCCCCCTAAGCTGCAATCTGCAACAACATAAAACATCCTCAGCAATACTTGGAGACCTGGCAACCTGAGAAGCTGTAGTGCCACAACAACCACCAATTAACAATCAGTGGGTCTGCTGCAGAAGCTCTTTCCTCTGCACATCTCATTGGATGCCAAAGTACCTACTACTCTAAAACAACCATAAGTATTTGCCAGTTTAAACATTTGGGAAAAGTGTTTTACGTTTCATATATTTTCTTTTTTCCTTATTTGTTTAGGGGGTTCTCTCTCCCTCTTATACATTATCATTGGGAACCAAGAAGGTTAACACAATATATATTTCCATGTTGGGAGAGACTTTCATTATTGGGTCCATGTGTATTTCTGTGCTCTCATAAGAGGATAAAAGCTTAGGGAAAGTCAACAGACCATTGGTCTCCATCTTTAATGTTTTTGTCATTTTGGTCTAGGACTATGCATCCATTCTGTTTCATATGTTAGAAAAAAACAACAACAAGATTTGTAGTGTAGGAATCCACGCCCAGCTTAGATAACAAAGACAGACAAAGAAATAGTGTTTTGTTTAGAGATGAGCGCACTCGGATTTCTGTAATCTGAGCCCACCCGAACGTTGCGGATCCGAGCCGGATCCGAGACAGATCCGGGTATTCCCGCCAATTGCAAAACTGAAAGCGAGGCTTTGAGTCATAATCCCGCTGTCGGATCTCGCAATACTCGGATCCTATAAATTCCCCGCTAGTCGCCGCCATCTTCACTCGGGCATTGATCAGGGTAGAGGGAGGGTGTGTTAGGTGGTCCTCTGTCCTGCTATATCTCGTGCTGTTCAGTTCTGTGCTGTGCTCTGTGTTCTGCTCAGTCCAGTGGTGCTGTGTCCTGTGCTCTGTCCTTCTGAGTTCAGTGGTGCTGCTGGGTCCTGTGCTGTGTCCTGTTCAGTCCAGTGGTGCTGTGTCCTGTGCTCTGTCCTTCTGAGTTCAGTGGTGCTGCTAGGTCCTGTGCTGTGTCCTGTTCAGTCCAGTGGTGCTGTGTCCTGTGCTCTGTCCTTCTGAGTTCAGTGGTGCTGCTGGGTCCTGTGCTGTGTCCTGTTCAGTCCAGTGGTGCTGTGTCCTGTGCTCTGTCCTTCTAAGGGCATTGTTATTTCCTCATTATTCCCAAATTATAAAAAATTTCAAAAATAGTTATTAAAAAAAATTACAAAAAAAGTAATTATAAAAAAAAAAAAATATCCCAAAACAATCCTGCAGTATAAATAAGTCCATTGGTACTGCAATATTACAAAGTTCACTGATTTTGCAGTATAAGTCCATTGTTACTGCCATATTACAAATTTCACTGATTCTGCAGTATAAGTCCAGTGGTACTGCAATATTACAAAGTTCACTGATTCAGCAGTATAAGTCCATTGTTGTTACTGCCATATTACAAATTTCACTGATTCTGCAGTATAAGTCCAGTGGTACTGCTGTATAACTCCAGCCCAGTGGTACTCTCCTGTGCCGCATATAATTTTTAAAGGCTTTGCCGAGTGTGTGGGGCTTAGGGGTACACTCTCTTGTGCTACATATAATGCAGAACAAAAATTTGGAGGATAAAGTAGGGAAAGATCAAGACCCACTTCCTCCTAATGCTGAAGCTGCTGCCACTAGTCATGACATAGACGATGAAATGCCATCAACGTCGTCTGGCAAGCCCGATGCCCAATCTCCTAGTACAGGGCATGTAAAATCCAAAAAGCCCAAGTTCAGTAAAAGTAGCAAAAAGAGAAACTTAAAATCATCTGAGGAGAAATGTAAAGTTGCCAATATGCCATTTACGACACGGAGTGGCAAGGAACGGCTTAGGCCCTGGCCCGTGTTCATGACTAGTGGTTCAGCTTCACTCAAGGATCTTAGCCCTCCTCCTCCTCCCCCCCCTACAAAAAATTGAAGAGAGTTATGCTGTCAGCAACAAAACAGCAAACAACTCTGCCTTCTAAAGAGAAATTATCACAAATCCCCAAGGCGAGTCCAAGGGTGTTGGTGGTTGTCAAGCCTGACCTTCCCATCACTGTACGGGAAGAGGTGGCTCGGGAGGAGGCTATTGATGTAGCTGGCGCTGTGGAGGAACTTGATGATGAGGATGGTGATGTGGTTATTGTAAATGAGGCACCAGGGGGGGAAACAGCTGATGTCCATGGGATGAAAAAGCCCATTGTCATGCCTGGTCAGAAGACCAAAAAATGCACCTCTTCGGTCTGGAGTTATTTTTATCCAAATCCAGACAACCAATGTATGGCCATATGTAGCTTATGTAAAGCTCAAATAAGCAGGGGTAAGGATCTTGCCCACCTAGGGACATCCTCCCTTATACGTCACCTGAATAACCTTCATAGTTTAGTGGTTAGTTCAGGAACTGGGCCTAGGACCGTCATCAGTACAGGGACACCTAAATCCCTTGGTCCTGTTGGATACACACCACCAACACCCTCCTCGTCAACTTCCTCCACGATCTCCATCAGATTTAGTACTGCAGGCCATGTCACCAGCCAGACTGAGTCCTCTTCTATACGGGATTCATCCGAGGAATCCTGCAGCGGTACGCCTACTACTGCCACTGCTGCTGTTGCTGCTGTTTGTCGGTCATCTTCCCAGAGGGGAAGTCGTAAGACCGCTACGTCTTTCACAAAACAATTGACCGTCCAACAGTCGTTTGCCATGACCACAAAATACGATAGTAGTCACCCTATTGACAATTTTTTGGTTAACAAAGTCAACAAATAACACTTCAACGCTGTCTGTCTTTCACATACTTGATGGGATCTCAATGATGAATGCTCTGTACCATGGTCTTCTAAAACAAGAGTTATTGACGTGCTATAACTACTGTAGTTTTTATAAATTATAAACACTACACTTGAAAGTTGGAGGAGGTATTGTGGCCCTGGTACCAAATTGGGTACCGGGGCCACTCCACTACGCAGTCCAGATAGAGGCGTATCAGATATTAAACAACATTGACTGTTGCTGCCAAATCATAAATTAATGAAAATGACCTGTCATCGTCAAAAACAAGAGGTATTGACATGCTCGAACTACACCCTGTATATGCTGCAGAGTATGTAGGAGCAGGCAGCTGTGCAGTGGAATTCAGACCATTTGAAGGCGGAGGTATTGTGGCCCCAGTACCAAATTGTGTACCGGGACCACTGCACTATGCAGTCCAGAAAGCTACCTCGGTGAAACGTTTTGGACTAAAAACAATATTGTGAGGTGTAAGGTGTTCAGAATAGACTATTAGTGGAAATGATTGTTATTAAATGTTATTGAGGTTAATAATAGCGTAGGAGTGTAAATAAACCAAAAAACTTGATTTTAACACTTTATGTTTTTTTTAAAATAAATCCGAATCCAAAATCTTAAATCCGAACCAAAACCTTTCGTCAGGTGTTTTGCGAAACAAATCCGAACCCAAAACCTCAAGCAAATCCGAATCCAAAACACAAAACACGAGACACCAAAAGTGGCCGGTGCACATCCCTAGTTTTGTTATCTGAAAATCAATTCCAGATGTGGGGTTTAGATGCTTTCCAGGTAGGTACAGCCGGTATTAGCGGCAACAACAGTCAGGTAATCCACAGGTAAAGGTTGAAACCCAATCTGACTGGCTCTTTTTTTGCATCAAAACAAAGTACACAGTGCTTTCTGGTCCGTTACCATTCATCAATATCATCATCGGCTAGTTATATAGCGCCACTATTTCTGCAGCGCTGTACAGAGAAATCACTCACCTTAGTCCCTGCCCCATTGGAGTTTACAGTCTAAGTTCCCTAACATACATACACAAACACACAGAGACCTAGAGAGACTACTGGTATGCTTTTGGAGTGTGGGAGGAAACCTACGCAAACACGGGGACAACATACAAACTCCACACAGATAAGGCCATATTCGGGAATAAGTGTAACTGGAGTTGTAGATCCCGATACGTATCCTTTGTTAGGCAGCCTAGTGATTGTTATTGGGTTTGGCATAGGCATTACAGTATGTATGAGTAGCTCTCAAGGATGCAGGATGTAGTTTGCGTATCTATTTTCTCTGTTGCAGCGACACTACATATTCTGGCAAAATTATGTTCATGGTAATAACATAAGGGGGCATATTCAATTACCTTGCAGGATCGCGGCTATGGGTAGTCGCATCCTTCCCAATACCACTACACCACAGATTTCCCTTTGCAACCCTCTGGGGCATATTCAATTAGGGTTCCGGTTCGCGGGATTGCGCCGGAATGGGCCGCAAACTTAATCCACGTTACCGCAATAACGTGGATTTTTGTTCGCAGCCCATAGGGTTGCGTACGAAAATCCGCATTACTGCAGTACCGTAATACCGGCAATAACGTGCACTTTTCACGGTAACGCGCGTTACCACGAACCGGAACCCTAATTGAATATGCCCCTATATGATGCAACGGTACCGTAATTGCACTTTATGTGCGCAGCTGCTCGATGCCGCAATCCCAGAAGCTAAGTGAATATGCTCCAAAGCATTTTGAATATTGGCCTAAATAATGAAATCCTTTTATATCTTCTGTCTCCTTTTCATAAATTTTCTCTTTTCTTTTTGCACATTTTAGCTTGCTTTGGTGAACTTCATGGAATGGAAAGAAACCAATAAGGGAGAACTTGCGGTGAGACAAAAATTATAGGTTAATGCTTCACAGAGCACATAAGGGTAAAGTTCAGAACCAAATGCATAGGGAGGGGATGTTTCACAGGACAGTTCTTAAAATGCTAATGTATTTATTTGTATCAGATACATACAAAAGTCATAGTCCTGCAAAGAGGGCAAGCTGCAAACAGAGAACAAAATTTGTCTTCCCCATGACTTACAGCTTTCAATTCACTGAGTAAAATGTTAGTATTAATCTTGAATTGCATATGACTACATCGGTGAGGTTTTGGTGGCATTTTACGGGAAGAAAAAAAAATAATTGTGCCATTAGCAAATTCTGCAACAGTAGTCCTGTTCATTTACATTATGTTCCAAAAATGAGGTAAGTGTTTCCTTTCCGTTATAACTAGATTAAAAGCTTTGTGGCAGTAACATTTTTTAAGTGTCCTTTTGTTACAAAGTACAAAGATTGTAGAATATTATTTACTAAGCTAAAGCTGAACAATTATCCTATACAACGAGTATTTTATAGTGCAAAATAAGCAGTTTAAGAAGCAGTTAAAACAAGTATGCCTGGAAGCATTCTAACTTTAGAATTTAGGAATCATATAAATGGAACAACATAAAGGTAATGCTAAATATGTGCCGATTTCTCAAGACAGGTGTACATTTGTATAGTATTACTTGCATTTGAAGGGATATAAGGGTTTCATTAGATGATAACTTGAATTACTTGTGCATGCTTCCATGTAAAATTATATATAAAATGTTTTAGCATGGTTGCTGCACTGAAAAATCTAATTTATTTTGACATTAGCAAACACGCTCTTGATATTACAATTTGTATTGAAATAGCATCTGGCTTATTATGCTGATCAAGGCCTTTGTTTCTTACTGTAGTTCCACACACATATCAGAGACATGCTATAACTGAATTACCACCAATGCGGTGGTATCAACGTTGTAGTTTCAGAGAGGACAAGAAGCTAGTCGCAATGAGATTGTTTTATTATTGGTGATACCTTTCTTGATCTGTTTTCTGTTCTGCATTGAACTTTGATTAGTTTAGTAGTTTGGTAAAGGTTGGTAATAGAATATGACAATGGAGAGCCACAAGCCACCAAGAAAAGGGTTTACATTGTACACTTGGCAACCAGGGACTGGACACCATATAGTACACTGAACAACACGGAATGGGCTCTGCAGGGGCAGATTGGAAACTTAAAGTGGCCCTGGAAAAAATTATTGAAGTGGCCTCATGTCGGCGCGACCAAAATAACTGTAGGTGGGGCCAACACAAAAGTAGGTGGGATTTAGAACTACAGGAATTTGGTTGTAGTAACATTTAGGAAAACCTAGATGTGATGACTTTACACACAGTGGGTCATCTCTAAAGCCATGCAGGGCAAATGTATAGTATACTATATCTTAGTATAGTATAGGTAGCCCCCCTTAGTATAGTACAGTATAGGTTGCCCCCCTTAGTATAGTATAGTATAGGTAGCCCCCCTTAGTATAGTATAGTATAGGTAACCCACCTTAGTATAGTATAGTATAGGTAGCCCCCCTTAGTTTAGTATAGGTAGCCCCCCTTAGTATAGTATAGTATAGGTAGCCCTCCTTAGTATAGTATAAGTAACCCACCTTAGTATAGTATAGGTAGCTCCCCTTAGTATAGTATAGGCAGTCCTTCCTTAGTATAGTATAGGCAGCCACCCCTTAGTATAGTATAGGCAGTCCCCGTTAGTATAGCATAGTATAGGTAGTCCCCCTTAGTATAGTATAGGACCCCCTCCTTAGTATAGTATAGTACAGGTAGCCCTCCTTAGTATAGTATAGTATAGGTAACCCACCTTAGTATAGTATAGGTAGCTCCCCTTAGTATAGTATAGGCAGCCCTTCCTTAGTATAGTATAGGCAGCCACCCCTTAGTATAGTATAGGCAGTCCCCGTTAGTATAGCATAGTATACTAAGCCCCCCTCACTTACCTTCAGTTGCTCTGAGCAGCATCTCTTCTCACATCAGGCAGACAGGAAGTGAAGTCAGACTTCCTGTCTGACGAACAGCACCGTGGGAGCCTAGCAATTGGCTGCCTGTTGCTGCCCACTGAACACCAATATTTTAGATTGCTTTCCTGTACGTGCCTCCCCCCGCCGCATCCAAACGCACCCCCCCCCCCCCCCCCGGAAAATCTGAGTTGGCCTCCAGGTGGCCTCGTTAGGCCATCGGCCTACCGGGAAACTTCCCTGTAAGGTCTATGGCCAATCCGCCCCTGGGGCTCTGTATAATACACTGGCCACTAAGCAATGACCTTTGCAAAGTACATTGACCCCAAGTGATTTATTATACCCTGACCATCAGCGCACAGACTCTTTATGGTATACTGGCCAGCAGGAACTGGGCTTTAAATTTTACAGACATAAATTAATGGGCTCTGTATTGTAGACTAGTCACCAGGCAATGGATTCCCTTTTGTATGCTGACCTTCAGAGAATAACCATGATTGTGTACACTGTTTTAACAACATCTCCAAAAAGTTAAGTCATGCCCATTTTTTTATCATTTAGCACCTCACGAACCTCATTATTTCACCCACTAAGAAATTTCTCCCTTACAAACATCTTGGAACATTGAAATGTTTATTAAATCCATAGGTAAACAGTGTTTAGTGCAAATGACAAAGAAAAAACGAAATATTTGGAAAAATGTAGTATGTCAATTAATGTGAGTTGTGGTAACTAGGAATATCTAGATATAGTGATAGCAGTGTGGGGGAAAAAAAAGGTTCTGAAATTCCCTTGTAAAATTAATGTGGTTATAAATATATACAGTGATTGATTCAATGCAGCACGAGACACAAATGCAGAAAGCAATACAATGCAGTAAGACCAATATAAGTAGGCATTGTCAATATCTATATTGCAGCCGTTTCAAATGTAGTATAGTCCATACAAGACTGTACATTCAGCAGAATTCAATTTCCAATGAGAACCAAATCAAATACTTAAAACAGTATGAAATAATAAAAAAAAAAAGTTTATTTGGACCTAATAGATTATCTAGACCTACCAATCACAACCACTTCCTTGGAACTTTATACTTCACTGAACCGCTTATGTTACTCTGCTAGCTCCTTTGGACCTGCTTTAAACTGTATACTCCCCTGGATCATTTATATTATTTTGCTATCTCTATCTGCCTATGTGTTACCTGCATTGCCATTGCTTTGCCATTGCTCTCACGGCCATTTGCTTTCTTTGCCTGTATTTCCATCATGAAGACTAATTTCTTTTCATTGCTCTCATTTCATTTATCTTCCAGAGTCATTACTACCCATGCTATGGGGGGAATTCAATTTTAAAGAACAACGCAGACCGCACACTATTACCGTTACTATGGTAATGGTGCGCTTTATTACTGTTACTACCAGGGCCGGACTGGCCATCTGGCACTTCTGGCAAATGCCAGAAGGGCCGATGGCAGTGTGGGCCGGTCTGGCTCCCTGCGATCCCCGTTTAAATGAAATACAATTAAATTAAATAAAATTTATATTTTGAGCCGCCATGACGTCATACGTCATGACGGCTCTGTGGGCCGGCCCTGCTGCAGCGCTTTTATAAAAAATACACTTACCTCAGCAGCCTCCGGGAATCCACTGTGCGCCCTCTACAGTCAGTCCTACGCGGCCACGCGTGACGTCAGACGTCACATCGCGCGGGCGCGTAGGATTGACTGTGGAGGGCGCACAGTGGATTCCCGGAGGCTGCTGAGGTAAGTGTATTCTTTCTTTTCACAGGGAAAATGGTGCTCCCGGGGGGAGATGACCCGAAAATGTGTGCAGGAAGGGGGGAGAGAAGACCCGAAAATGTGCGCAGGTGGGGGAGGGGGGGGGGAGAGGACCCGAAAATGTGTGTGTGTGGGGGGGGGGGGGGTGAGAGGACCCGAAAAAGTGTATTCTTTCTTTTCACAGGGAAAATGGTGCTCCCGGTGGGAGAGGACCCAAAAATGTTTGCAGGAAGGGGGGAGAGGGGACCCGAAAATGTGCGCAGGTGGGGGGGAAGAGAGGACCCAAAAATGTGTGCAGGAAGGGGGGGAAGAGAGGACCCAAAAATGTGTGCGGGGGGGGGTGTGAGAGGACCCAAAAATGTGTGCATGGGGGGGGTGAGAGGACCCGAAAATGTGTGCAGGGGGGGGTGAGAGGACCTGAAAATGTGCACAGGTGGGGGGGAGAGGACCCGAAAATGTGCACAGGGGGGAAAGAGAGGACCTGAAAATGTCCCCGAGGGAGGGAGAGAGGACCCCGAAAATGTACGCATGGGGGGAAGAGACGGGACACAAAAATGCGTGCGGGGAGGGAAGAGGGGCTGAAAATGTCTGCAGGAGGGGGAAAGAGGGGCTGAAAATGTCTGCATGGGTGGGAAAGAGGGGCTGAAAATATCTGCATGAGGGGGAAAAGAGGGGCTGAAAATGTCTGCATGGGGGAAAAGAGGGGCTGAAAATGTCTGCAGGGAGGGGAGAGGGGCTGAAAATGTCTGCAGGGGAGAGGAAGAGGGGCTGAAAATGTCTGCAGGGGGGCGGAAGATGGACTGAAAATGTCTGCAGGGGGGGAGAGGGGCTGAATATGTCTACAGGGTTTATAAAATGTCCTGCGTGGTATTTAAAAAATAGAGCAGCTTTGGGGGGCATGATATCTGTTTTGTGTGGCAGTTACATGGCTGCTCTCTGGTCTCAGCTATCACTAGAATATTAGATGTGGTTGGTAGAGGTCAATATTTTATTGACCACAAATGTTCAGATATTGCTTATATATGCCTGTACAATGGGGTAGTGTTATCTGTCCATAATGGAGTGTTTTTTTTTAATTAAAGAGCCTAATCATTAAGGGTTTGTTAACATTTTGCAATATAGTAAAATTTTTGCATTTTCAATACAGGACTCCAAATTTCCAGAAGCCAGCGAGAAGACAACAAAGCAGCAAGAGAGAAGAGCAAGAACAGGTAAGAGACAACGGCGCAATCAATCTAAATTTGAATGCTGAAGAATATTTCGGAATATTTATATTTAGGAGTATTTCTATACATTGGGTGGAACGGGGGTTGGGAGGCGCTGTTGGTGTATTTGCCTACGGTGACCGAAACCCTTACTCAGGCCCTGGGTTTACTGTAGTCGTTTTATTTTTCGCACACAGTCGGAACGGTATGCTTTTGTTATTCAAGCAAACTGATTTGCACAACAAGACATTTGATCAGGGTGGGCAGAAGACAAAGTGTGATACACAGCAACGCCACTTCAGCGTGCAACAATATCACGCATGGAGTCAACAGCAGGTGGGCCTGTGTGTTTTTTAAATGCCAGGGCTGATTTTTAGTCCCAGTCCGGCCCTGGTTACTACAGTAGTTTCAATGCTGATTTTTGCTCGCAACTCAGTGAGCCGCGAGCAAACATCCGGGTTAAAACTACCGTAGTAATGGTAATAACGTGCGCCCTGCATTGAATTGAATCTAACGCTATGTTTGCTTTTTTGCTTTTTCACTACAGCTTTTTTGGTAATTTGCTCTCATTGATTCATTGCTTCATTACCTCTTCTTTCATATTACTTATTTGCCACTGTCTTATTGTCACTGTTCCACCTCCCCCTCTGCCTAAATGGCACTTTTCTCTCTCAAAACCAATTTCTTCATCAAAGCCTATCAGCTCTCCACCTAGCTTACTCTATTCCCCATCTCACCCTCTCTGTATCACCATCGTTCATCTGCCCCTTCCTTTAGATTGTAAGCACTAATTAATAGGATCCTCTTCCCTTGTGTCTTATTTTGTCCACTACCATTACCACCAGTGTCGTGAACAGAGAGAACTTAGTTATTATAAGGGTTAACCCATCACATAATTGTGGGGAATAAGGGATAAATCATAATAGCAGTATAAATATGTTACATGAAATGAATCCTTTGATAAATTGAGCTATTAAAGTGTAAAATGGGAAGACAGAAAGTCTGTTGTATGTTCCAGTGTAAGAAGATAGGAGTGTCACCTGTGGCAGCTTCACAGAGCCTATGCTGTGAGATATAGCTTGGCCTAGGATGTACTTTGACACCTGAATAGACTTTTAGGAACAGCTCACCATGGTGTCTGGATCACAGAGCCCATCTGCTAACTTGGTTATACTTTATATAGACAAATACCATTCAGATTTAAAATATACCACTTAAAATCAATAAAAGTAGTGATCAACCAGATATTCCTTCATAGCATATTGAAGGACAGCTCATATGTCAAATTCAGAATTCTGCCCCACAGAAAAGTTAAGGAAATGAGTATACGCTCTATGATTACACTGTATTTAGTAGAGATGCTCAGGCTTGAGACAGACACAAATATAGAGAAGGGTGCATAAATTAAGGCAAGACATTCAACAAAACTTCAAACAGTGATGGGGGAATGGGTTGGAGGGGGTAAAAAATGGAGAGGAAGGGGGAGACACAAGCCCAATGTTTTATTGAATGAACAGATGCATAGGGGGAGAAGGAGAAAAGGGAGACATAAAAATAATCATCTTCCTCTTCCTCAGGACTGTCAATGATGTTATAGTCTCTTACCCGATCTTTCCTCCACCCTCCTCTCTCGGGTATCCGACTGCCTCTCTACCATCTCCTCCTGGCTGTCCTCACACTTTCTCAAAAATATGATCTCTAAAACGGAACTCATTGTCTTTCCTCCCCCTAGACTCGCCTCCCACCATGACCTCTCTATCACTGATAACAACACCACCATCTTCTCTGTCACCCAACTCCGCTGCCTGGGCCTCACCCTTGACTACTCTCTCTCATTTGCCCCCCACATTCAATCCCTTGCCCAAGCCTGCCGCTTCCAACTACGCAACATTGCCCACACCCGGCACTTCCTCTGTCAAGATGCCACCAAAACTATCATCCACGCACTCATCATCTCCCACCTCGATTATTGCATCCTCCTCCTTACCGGCCTCCCCACTCCCATCTCGCCCCCCTCCGCTCTATACTCAATGCAGCTGCAAAACTCATCTTCCTTTCTCAACGCTCCTCCTCTGCCTCCCCTCTCTGCCTTGCCTTACACTGGCTCCCTGTCCCTTACAGAATCCTTTTCAAACTCCTGATCATCACTTACAAGGCTCTTTCCCAGTCTACTGCCCCCTATATCTCTACCCTCCTCTCCATTCACACTCCTGCCCGCTCCCTGCGCTCTGCCAATGACCGTTGCCTCTCCTCCACTCTGATCACCTCTTGCCACTTCAGAATCCAAGACTTCTGTTTGCTTGTGTATGTTATGTCAATCTATTAATTGTTTATTAATTATTTTTTATATCTGAATGCCCTGTACTTTTATATATTAAATCTATAATTTAATATTTTGAGACCTTGATACTCTAACGAATCCATTAGCCTGTTAAGAAGAAATAGCTCAACCAAGTTAACCCTTTGAATGCCACTGTGTGATTTGTTGATATATTTGATTAGTGTGTGCTTGCATTTATATTTGTGCAACAGTCTGGAGGTGTGAAGAGTTAACCCTTTGTTCGCTGATGTGGGTCTTGCTAGTCTGTGAGCAGCTAGAGGCCTTGCGTTCCAGTGTGGTACAGTATATTGGGGTCCTTTTGACAACCAGCATGCTAGTGCCTTCCCTCGTTTCCTCAATCAGAACTCTGATCCTGTTTTCTGCACCCACTCTACAGGATATAGGTTCAGCTTGTGCAGTTTTACTCCCTTTTACTTCCCCCTCACCTCATGCCTCAAGTTTTAGTGAGAGGTTATCCCCCTCCTAGCTCCTCGGTGCTGGTTACTTTATTCTTTGCCAGAATATTGTTCTGCTTAAATTGTAGTGCACTGCTTATACTGTATATAAAATATAATTATTAATAATAATAATAATAACAATAATAATAGTCTTAGGATACAGGGGAGTAGTGCATCTATGAACTGATATTGACCTTTAGTCCCCTGGGTTCTAAGACTTAGGTAATTTATTTCCTAGAGCTACTACATTAAGGCATACTTGCCAACTCTCTGAGAAAGTCCGGGAGACTCCCGAAATTCGGGTCAGTCTCCCGGGCTCCCGGGCACGCTGGCATTTCTCCAGTATCCCAATCTCACCGAGAATCACGTCATTTGACGCGATTCTCTGTGAATCACGCCATTTTGGAGGGCGGGGCGGGGCGGGACGAGGCCAATTGCGTCTTTTTGGCCCCACCCCCGCGACGTAAATTACATTTTCACGCCCCCTCTCCCGGAGTTGGTAAGTATGCATTAAGGACTAAACATCCTTTAAGTATTTTGGCTGCATTATATTTTTCACTGATACTATTTAATGTGTGCACTATTTTTCTCACTTGCCCCATCTTTGTTTTATACTCTGTTCTGATGTTATAGGTTGCACTGATGTCACTTTGAGCTACATGAACATGAAATTGTAAATAAGCTTGAAAGGAATTCCAAGTCTAATGATCACAGCACAGTAAAAAAAACTTGAAAAAATGCATAAACAACAACATCAATAAGATGCAAATAATGTAAAGTGATTACAGAGAAGTAAATGACAAATCTTGTAATCTTCCACCTATAATGCATTTCCATGACAGTTCTCCATGTTTAAACGTTTCAATTAAACATTTTTAGAAAAAAAGCTTGTTTGAATAAAAAAATTATAATAACATCCACCCTATGTTCATTATTCCTATTCTATTATAACAAATGTGACAAAAGTGACAAGCATTGACCACTTAAAATGTTTGAAGGTATGCCTTATCCTTGATCATCTGCAATTCTTAAACAAGTAAACGGAAATAAAAAATGTGTACCTAATAATTACTATAAACACACTGATAAATGCTCCACTGCAAACCATTTAGTGTTCTGGGATATCAGATAGAGAAAATTGTACTTGTTTCTATAGTAACAAGTAAAAAAAACATTGCTGCTAGTGCTGCTATTACATGTCTAAAGGAACAGCTTCATCTTGATAACAATAGCGCTCTCTGTTCTCAGGCATTGGCCAAGGACAAAAATGAATCCACATAACACCTGGCTCCTTCATCACCTTAGAATTAGGTAAAAGTAAAGAATACACCACAAATTTGAAATTTTCAAATCAACTTTCAAAAGTTTCAAGTTGAACCTATGAAACACATTCCTATGACATTAGCCAGCTGAAGGCTTCCCCCTAAAAAATACTGAGTAAACAGAGTGGCCTATACATCAATGTGCAACGATAATGCCAAGCATTTTCTATTGCTGCTTATTCCAGTGACAGAATATCTCTTGGCTACGCAATTTATCAATAAAATATGAGCGATAGTCAGGTGCTGGGAAGATACTGGACAGGAGCAGTAACGTTTAACTTACTGCATCACGGGTCCAGCCTTGGAGGATATGCGCATAAGAGACCTGCCAGACCGTGGAGGTGCTGTAGAGATACTGGCCAGGTGCCGTGGAGATACTGGCCAGGAGCAGTAACGTTAATCTTTTGAATCTAGCCAGGTCCGGGGTAGATAAAGGTCTTGTAGGAGTTTGAAGCCCAAAGTTGTAAACCATCTAACCACTCAAGCAGAGCAGAGGTAAGAACTCAAGGCCCTGTGAACATTCCGATCTCAGGACATCCCTAGCTCACTTCGAAAGCCCTGTGACATTTGGGAGATCTGTCTTTATTGACTTCTAAACTCCAAAGATGGGGGGGGGGGGCTATGTGGGAAAAGGTTTAAAATCTTCTGACTTAGACAATAATGTTTGCATTTTCATTAGGGAATCTATCAAGACTGAAATGTTTCATTTTACTCAATTGTGTTCCCTCACACGCCAGGTCTCATCTAGTAAGAGGTAACTCTGTTTTTATTGCCTATTTTATTTTCTGAAACTCATTTGTGTAACATATTGTATGTCTTGTTATTATTTTTTTAAAATATGCCTTGGAAACATTTTTCAGATTAACTAAATTTAATCTAGTGTGTTCTCTGTGATTCTTTGTGAATTTACGAAGCCCAGGGAAGCTCATGCTACATGTATGTGACTTAAGTGTGAAACATTAATAAGTGGTTTTGGTGAATGTAAGGATACCATAATAATCCCTTTGTGGTGGCAGAAAAGGTGTATTCATTGCTAAGTGACTAAGGTGACACCAGTCACGGCCAGCTGTTCAGATTGCTGTATCTGGGACAGGCTGGGCGTTCGTGACACCTAGGTGCACTTCTAGTTTGTGGATAGTGGAGAAAAAACTTTGATGTGCATAGACAAGTCCACATCCACTATACTTTGCAAATGGGGTCAGTGGGATGTAGTAGGGGCTGGAGCCAATGAGAGCTATGGTGTTGGGGTGGAGTTACTGGTTGGCTCAGTCCGTACTGAAATGACAGTATTCAATCTCATGAACATTGGACCTACAACATGGCTGCCTTCAGTGTATGTTAGCAATCAGTGCATTTACACAAGTTAGTATGAGAGAAAGATGGAGTGATAAGGAATTTCTAGTGCTAAATGATGCTACTATATGTATAAATTGCTGTGAATAATAATCATAGAACCAGTTCTGATGCCAAATGTTTATAATCGGTAAGCTCTGATCATAATTTTTATTAGAAAAACTTGGAACAAATAATGCACCCCCTACTGTAAATTTTTATGGATGTGTAAGTCACTTTAGATTTCTGTGTCTTGTATAAAACCCCTTGGTCTACAACCTCATGCTTTTATATGGTCATAGTACTCTTGTTGTATTCATATAATTTACACTAGGGAGTGCATTATCACATATATAACACCCAAGAATTCATTGCAGGGAATTAAAACATATGTTAATTACAATAAAATAACATAAGTTAAGATACAAATTATGAATGTAATGCTATTTAATGCTTGAATCTATTTATAAAGGTTATTCGTTATCTAGAAATGTAGAATATACAGGTGTTACTGTATTTTTTTTAATTATGTCTGTAATGGTGACATGTAATCACAAAACTTTGGGTATTTTTTTTTCTTTAACATATGCACAAAATAGCAATTTTAATATGTAAATAAACACTATAGCAACCATGAATATGCCCTTTTAATTCTTATTTACAGTAGGAGAGAGACAATTGTTTAACCTTAAAAGAGAAATTCTCAGGGGAGAGAGAATGCAGTGTGTGTGTATCTCAATGTGAGTGTGGGGTCTTCTTGACACAATGTAAATCAAACAATAGAAAAGGATGGTTTATTATGCATTTACGAAGTTTAATTCTGAGCATTTAAGAAAACAAAGGGTTTAAAGTATAGAATGCAAGACATGAAGTTTTACCACCTCCTCTAACCCAAGGTTTTAACCTCTTCACTCTGCTAAATAGGTGGAACACGTATTGTTTACACAGCTTTATCACCATATCCCTGTTGTCAGTGATTTTTTTAAACGCTTCGCTATACAATTTCATGTACTCCCACACAAAAAGCTGACCTTGGCACAGAAACAAGCCTACTTTAATTTTAGAGAAAGGAATCGGTGCATAGGAAAACTCCATTTCCTCCACATAGAGAGAAGCAAAAGCAAAGCTCGAAATAACTAAAGTTTACCATATTAGTGTCAACTATGACTGGCAAGCAATGATGTCTACAAAACCACTGGAAGCTCCTGAATACAGAACTATTTTGATTCAAATAATCTCACAGAAACACAGAAAGCCTGCATGCTGCTGTCTCTCTCATAAAATTCAAAAATGTTATCTATCTATCTATCTATCTATCTCTATTTATATCTATATATCTACATAAATATATATATATATATATATATAGATATATATATATATATATATACACTGAGGTAAGTTATATACCACAGATAACTGAAGTGCCTACATTTAATTAAATGTCTCTGACAATCTGGGCCAGAGTCATTAAGGGGAGCAAAGTAAAACAAAAAAGGGAGCAAGTTTGCTTCTGGATAAACCATGTTACAATGCAAGGGGTGCAAATTAGTTTATTATTTTGCACATAATTTAAATACTAGTTGTTTTTTCATGTAGCACACAAATACTTGATAGCTTTATTTTTACACAGAAATCTAAAGTTGATCTACGATATGCCCTGTACCAACTATAAATCTGTCCCCACATTTAAAATTTTCCTCACACTCCAATCACCATCAGCTATTTATATAGCACTACTAATTCCGCAGCACTGTACAGAGAACTCGCTCACATCAATCCCTACCCCATTTGGGGCTTATAGTCTAAATTCCCTAACATACACACACAGAGACTGACTAGAGTCAATTTGATAGCAGCCAATTAACCTACTAGTTTGTTTTTGGAATGTGGGAGGAAACCGGAGTACCTGGAGGAAACCCACGCAAACACGGGGAGGACATACAAACTCCACACAGATAAGGCCATGGTTGGGAATTGAACTCATGACCCCAATGCTCTGAGGCAGAAGTGCTAACCACTATGCCACCGTGCTGCCCAAGGGTACATTATTTTGCCCAGGTGCAAAGTTATTCCTTTTTATGCTTTCCTTTCCTTAATGACTCAATGAATATCGTTCATATTAAAATGATCTTGCATTATACTGGAATATTAAATGCATGGGGCAGTGCAGAAGTTTCAGCCTGAATGACTGGATTGCACACTCCTTGATCACAGAAAAGCTCTGCATAGTTAGTGATGTCACAGCACACATAACCGACATGCTATGTTTTATCATGTCACTTTCTATATTAGATCCCATGCTGTATAATATGATTGTTGCTGTTTTCTTAAATGGAGGTGGAGGAAAGTCAGCCAAGCTTTACTTTTTTTCAAACAAGGGGTACATTGAAAAGTCAGGAAGACTCAGCAGTGCAATTACCCTCCACACTTTATGAAAAAGTAAATATAGGTTTGTCTTTGATGACAACAGTATGAATCCAGCACTGTAAAGCTTGTGCATACATAATTGTGTAATGAGACATACTTTCTATACTGCAATGATTTGGTGGTATTTAAAAAGTGGGAGAGATTCCCTAACCTGACTCTAACGGAACTTAGCCAACATGCTCCAGCTGATTGGTTTGATGGGAGTTGCAAAATAAAGTAACTACTCCACATCTGCATCAGCTCCCATTATGAAATGGTTCATGTGGCATGAGTACATCACTGATTGTACGGGTGACCTCTGTCTTCCCCCCATCACCTGTGGCCTTAACTGAAATACCCCATCCAGATTGATACTATACCTGCCACACTACTGATTGGTATCCAGACCTGATGTATTTGCTCAATTTGTTGTGTCTAATGTATGTTTATCTATTTCCATTTAATACAACTGTGTTGTTTCATGTGAGTTACTACCTACCCCCATCCGTGGGGATTTCCTGTGTACCCTTTGTTTTACCTCCCTTTTTGATTTCTGTACCCTATTATATGCCTTTGAAAAACATAATAAAAATTACTGATGAAAAAAAGAAAAAAGTAACTTTATACTAAAATACGTTGCAGTATATTGCTTTACCTTTCTGGGGTCCATTAGGGAAAAGGGTTGTCTTATCTGTTTCTATTTTACTTACAAAATGGTTGATGCTGATGTTATTCTATATATCTCTCAAGAAAAATACAGAGGAGCAAAACTGCAAGACAATATTGTATCAATATATCTTGATACCATATAACCCAACTCTCCAAGAAGTGCATACTAATTTAGGCCATTCAACTTCTAGAGAGGTGGGCTAGAGGAAGCCTAATGCTACCCATACACTGGCAAATCCACCTGTTTAGTCATAGTGCCAAGTAAGTGGATCTAGGCCCAATTTAGCTAGCCATACACGAGTTGAATAATTGGAGTCAACTACCACACTCTATCATTTCAAAATTACAAAATCAACCATGAACATTGGTGCATATATGAGCAGCTAAAGGGTAAAATCCAACTTGCAGGCAGTCTGATCAGCAAGCTGGATATATGGTCCTACACTTCTCAACAGTGGCAAGTAAGGAATGATGTTCTGTCCTTACCCACAATTCCTTGGTTGAAGATTAATCTTTCATTATTAGGTTCTGTGTGATATGCAAGGTGTTATAAACTAGTTGTGGCCATGTAAATACCATTTGTTATAGGAAACCTTTTATTGCTTACTTGCCAGTCGTTCATCTCAATGAAAACCTTGTATTTAAATAATAAATATATAAAATAGATTTATATAGTAAGAATCTGTAAAATGTAATATAGCCTACAAAAAGACAATATGGAAACAGGACAGAGTAAAATTACGTCAAATTTAACATAAAACAAGTTTTGTGGTGAAACAGGCCATCTTGCAGAGGTGCGAAAGTATGCCAATACAATCTTTAAATTCCACGTTTGCTTTGCCATTCTGTGTTGAGGAATTTACAGTGTTTGTATAAGGCTGGAACAATGCTGGTTAATTAATTCTACGGTGTAATATGTTTGGGGTAGGACATAGAACACTTTAGGTCAAATTCTGGTGCAAAATTTCATAGACCAATATGGAATGAGGTGGATCATTTAAATATTTTGGTCATCGCTAGTGGCATCAATCTTTATTATGTATATATTATTACGTTTAAACAATGACATTTTATTAGCAAGCTAAACAAATGGTAGATAATGGTTATCTAAAAAACATTCTGACTGCTGCTCTTTTCAAACAAACTTAATATTCTTCTCTTTATGTGCAGATAATGACTTTGGAGAAAATGCAACTCTTGGCATCCCATGCAGAGAGAAGGTCAATGAGTGCTTGTGAGAGTTAATTATACGCCACGCATGGAGATGTCATTATGATTTTCAGGTATGAACACAGAGGAGATTAATTAAATGATTTACTTCTAAGGGCAGGTCAAGCATCATAACCTGAAAGTAAAGATGCAATTATTGAAAACATTATTGCATTTTGGGATGTTCTAATGGCCATTTTGGTTTTTGTTGTGAAATGTGTATTCAGAAAATTGAGATAAAGCATAAGCTGATGAAGAAAAACAGATCCTTAATTTTATAGTCAATTTTTAAAGCTATTCCAGCGTTCCAGCTCTATTTGTTTAATATTTTCTTAAATATATTGAACCTTTAAAAAAAATGAAGTTTACATAAAAGTGTTAGCCCATTAGAACATCACATATAGCTCAACACCTATAAGAGGCACTTTTTCATTTAATCCTCCATCTCCTCTTCATTATATGTTAGTGGGGTTTTGAACACTTATGGGTGCATATCCAGATGAGCCCACAAAGGGGTTGCTCACCTTTGGGCATTACCCTTTAAGCATTGCATTGTCAAAGAATATATCCTGGAAGTAGTTTTTGAGGATGATCAAAACACCCCACCCTCCTTTAAAATCCCTCCAAAGGCCAAATCCTTGGCACTTGAGTGGATATCTCCTTTAACCACCAGTATTTGGAAACTTTGATGAATTATAAATTGTTTTGAAGGTTGCATTACCACTGAATATGCTCAGAGTTGGTGCGTTTCAGACCCTAGATCACCAAAGGCTAGAGGCACCTAAAACACTAAGGGCCTAAGTCATTAAGGCAAAAAAGGAGTAAATGTTCTCTGGGACAACCCATGTTACAATTCAAGGGGTGCAAATTAGTTTATTATTTTGCACATAAGTTAAATACTGGCAGTTTTTTCCATCTAGCACACAAATACTTACTAGCTTTATTATTACACTGAAATTTAAAGTTGATCTAGGACATGTCCTACCCCAACTATAAATCTGTCCCCACATTTTAAATTTAGCTCCCCCTCCAATGCAACATGGTTTTGCCCAGGTGCAAATGTAATCCTTTTTTATGCTTTGCTCTCCTTAATGACTCAGGCCCCAAATGAGTAACATAATGTCACACATGCAGCCACCGCGGTGTCCTCACATGGAGTGCTAGCTGTTGACATAAAAGAGGAGCAACCAGCAGCTTCTTATGTGTGAACCTGCTCCTCCATGTGAATGTTACGCTGGGTGTGTGGCGCTTTGCTATGATGTCACTGCCAAGTGGCACACTCCTTGCCTGAGGAGCAGAGGATGTCGCCCCAACCCCCAGCCTGCTAAGGTAAGATAAAGTGGGTGGTAAGGGTGCAATGCCTGCGAAATGAGAGCGCCACTTACAAGTGGGAGGGATGCCACCTTGGATGTACTCAGGACTTGCATCGGCCCTAATTTTAGCGCATGGCAGAGAGCCACCATACACATTTATTAAATTATAGTGCTTTATATTTGTTTGATTTAAAACAAAACAGAAAGGAAAGTTGCTTATTCAATTTATAGGTTAACAGCAGGTGCTTGAAAGGACGAGGTTATCCTAAAAGGAGCAAATACAAAGAAAAATCACCCATCACACCGCTGTTAACCAGTAACAAAGCTGCTGTTTTTACTTGTACATAAAAATGCAGAGTTCTTAGTTACACACATTTGCAATGCATGATAAGCCACCTGCCATGTCCTGGTGCTTCTGCTAATAGGGTGGTCCTACCTCTAATCAGTGAGAGTCCCTATTTTTGGGCCATACATATATGTGTTTTTAAAATGAGAGCTAATTTACCAAGAGGTAACCCAAGAGCCTCCAAATAGCATTATAGCACCAGCACCCCCCATCAGCTACTGATATTAAAACATGCCTCTCAAACAAACAAAACAGAAAGGAAAGTTGCTCAATCAATTTATAGGAGGTTAACAGCGGGTGCTTGTAAGGGTGTTTTTTGTTTGATTTAGTCAGTTTACATTGTTTTATTTAAATGCAAGTGTTGGGACTTCAGTTTATTTGTGCCCTGGGTTTCCTTGTTTCTAAACCCAGCCCCAGTACAGTTACAGTAATCTAACCTATTAGCATATTACCTATAAGACGTTTTGAGGAAATAGGTATTCTCTATTTGCCAGAACAACAAACTGCTGACATCTTTAATACTTGTGATTATCTTATGCTTGCCAGCAAATAAAATCTGGAACATATTGTAAAGTACAGCGAGATTCACAGCCATGTGGGTGTAGATTGATATGATATCGTACATTTTATATTAGAAGATAATATAAGAATCGGTACATGTTCAGAAACCTTTAAATCAAGTGGTGCTATGCAATCAAGCATAACATTTCATACTAAAACAAGCAGTTCTTCCTTACTCTTCTGGGATCAGTTAAACTGATTCCAGATTAACCTTTGTGTGATGACACTTGGAAAATGAATCACTGGAAAAATAGAAAGTGTAGTTTAGTAGCAAAAAAATCAGGGGAATTAGCCTATGAATACTGTAGAATTTATGGTAACCTTGAGGAGATAAGGCTCTTTTATGAAAATTGGCAGGAAAGAAATTGTTAAATAAAAAGAACGGAAAAACATTTAATTAATTTTTACTTGAATTCCAGTACAAGCAAAGACTCTCTAAACTTTAACTTCACTGAAATAGCATATAAGAGTTTAGAGGGTCATAAAAGTTTAGTAAGCCTGTGACCAGGCCGCTGTTTGTGAGAAGGCCACATAAGTCTGGGTCTAGGGTAGCAGAATCTTGGGGATGGCATGGCAAGAAAAAGGAGATGAGTTCACACCACACTATGGCATGCCCGTGAAATGCTGGGCAATGCCACATTCCCTGGGGACATGCCTTACACATCTCAAGTGCTAGGCAACACTGAACCCCTGTCCCCTCCTCTAAAAGCACCTTGTATCAGTGCATACACCAATGACAGGTACGCACAGCACCTGCCTGCAGCTGTTAGTGCAAGACACCTTCTGACATTCCCAAATAATGCCACAGCCATAGCAGTCCATGCAACTGCTATTGGGCACAGCAAGGAAAGGGAGCCCTATCATAGAGAAAAACATGTACCTTAAAGCAAAAACTTAATATGCCTTATAATGAATTTATCTAGGCAGGATAATATCAGTGCAAATATATATATATATATATATATATATATATATATATATATATATATATATATATATATATATATATTTATATGTAATTCATTTTATATTTACATTTATAGTAATAAAGTACCACTGGATTAATCAACACTAAAATCACCTCTTTTTTATATTAATAAATATCTATTGTACCAAAAACCGTCCTTTAAGGATAGGCCGCTACTTATGGACCAGTGCTGTGCGCTTGCCCCAGGCTAAAGTCTGCCAGAAAGCTCCTGATTATGACCAAACTAGACCTTGTTTTATGATTTCTGAATTTCATGTTTTGTGCATTTTTTGACTAATAAAATGTTTATACAAGAAACCTCAACTTCTGTCTTTGTTTATCAATGTTACTTTATATAACTTCATTTATTTGTTTTCAGATTATATGCTGTGATGGATATCTTCATATACACTTTATTTTTTTAACTCAATAAACTTGAATGAAGAAATTCGCCATTGAGATACAAAACATTGGAATATGTATCAGCTTTGTTCTTACAAAAGATATTAAAAAACGAGAACAAGGGGGAAGAACAACATCAAACTGGGGAAGGGAGGGGAAGAAAAGTGTGACTGAGACAATAATCATATTACAAAGACTTACACATGTCATCAAGTTAGAGTAATAAATTGAACAGTAAACAGAAATACCCTACCATTATTTTATTCTTCAAACAATACCATGCATCATTCATAAATAATATTACGGGAATTCAGATCAAAACACACATATACAGTGTAAACTATTAAAATGACATGGTCAGCTTATCTCACACTGTATGTTTTTTCCCCATTTTATAATTAAGGTAGCAATTTCACATATTTTCCTTAACTAGCAAGTAAAGTAACTGTTAATCATGCACCTGATGGTCACTTTTGTTAACTGTCATCCTACAAAGCATTGCCTCCTTTTCAAAATCTCTCTGGAAGGCAGAAAAATATGGCTGTCAATCAACAAACACACAGAATTTCAACATGTCATGTGATGGCAGAAGGGGTGAGAAGGAGGGATAAAGTTCAGAGGGGCATTCTCTTTGCTCAATACATCATATACCATGTGACTATGGTTGCCATGGCTGTAATATGACACTGTGGACACTGCAGACATTTTTTCTTGGGCTTGCTGCTTCATTTCTTGCATTAATATTTTGATTTGACTAAAGGTATATATCCATGAAGGTGAAGGTGAAACAGCTGCTTGAAAAAACTGTTTTGCTTATGAGCTCTTCTATATAATAAAGATTTTTATTAAGTGAGCTTAAAAGCAAACAAGGAAATATAACATATTGGTTACTTTGTGACTTAATCTTCTAGCTCTACCAAATTTGGGCCTATACATTGATGGTCAAATTGGCCATTGATCTGGTTTTTCAGCAGTGAAAGCAGAACAATGTCCAGGTCTGGGTAGCTTAAGCGATGAAGCTGCAGATTTTATTAGAACTATGTAGCCTTTTCCATTATTTCAAAGGCGTTTCACTTATTAGCAATAAATAATCTTCTATGCTGTCTGTAAATCCAATGTATAATGTGTTCTATGGTAATGCTGAACCATAGTGGAGTGTTCAATGCAGTACATGTGTAGAAAATTAAACAAAAGTGTATATATATGTAAAGAATGAACTGACCTGACTGTTAGGACATATTCTTGTTAACACACAGGCCCATATGTCCTTCCTAATAAATCTTGAAGCAGAGGCCAAAATCAGTAATGTTCACTTGGCCTTCACCTTCTGTACATATCTATCTCACTCTGTGGTGATTAATTTGCTCTTTTGCCACAGTTGAATGCAATCACATCTATTGTTGTCATATCAATAAGTAGTTGACCTTCCAATTTATCCTTTTGTTTCCCATGATATTATAGTCAAGGGGTTTGGCATCTAACTTGATTTGTGTTTCTCTAAAAAGAAATCATACTATTTTATCACTGTCACTTTCAAGTTTTCAGCATTCAATTATGCAATTAAAGTAACTCATACTGACTGTACATTTAATGCGGCTAAGTCATTGTAAATACTTTGTAATGTCTAAGTAAATAGATGCAATGACATTTAAGTCAGGACATGGCAGTGATAGACTCTGGTACCAATGGCCCAGTCTCTAAATCTCAAACACCTATTACTGGGCTCCATTTTTCAACGGAGGGCCCAATATACAAGTAAGCCACAAGTTCAGTCCTATGTCGACTTGTAGCTGTAACTATTGGCGCTGGGATCTTATCAGCTCGAGGTAATGCAACGAGAAGGGTAGGAGGCCTTATTGCCATATGACATGGCTTGCGGCCTGATTATGTATTGAGCTTTTCCTTGTGATATATGATGAACCCCAACAATGTAAAGTAGAAGGTCTTGCAGGTTCAGGTAAGGGGGAGCTTGTGTGGTGGGGAGGTTACTTTTCAAAATTTCCAATATGAAGTGAAATATCCTCTACATTGTTTTATAACAACTTATTTGATATGCTGAGATGTGCAAGACTCAAATACCGATTTATCCATAATGATCATACATTGCTTTTTTTCATTAGTACTTGTGTCATGATATGTGCCATATTTGCATTAAATCACACTGTACATGCCAAGAAACAAACTATACCAGAGAATGCAAATGTATGCAAATCATCTTCGAGCGCAAAAGACAATAAAGACAGGCTATGAAATGGGGAGGGGGGTGGGCATATGTATATAGTCAACAAGAGTGTGCCAAGCTCAAGCACATACAGCAGCATTCAAGCTTTGGGCAAATCTAAGGTACGTGTTCGCTTGCACTAGATGCAGGTTAGGTGTAATTGCTGAGTGATAGTGAGAATGATCGTGTATTCATGCTAGAACATGTGTTTGCAATCAAGAGCAACTGTAAAAATGCATGGAGTGTTGGGTATTTACCTTCAACTATTTGTACAGCAGATAACAAGGTCCAACTGCTGTCTGTCATTGACTTAGATATATTTATACTTAAATAGTGGTTTTAAAGTGAGGCATGCAAATAAACCTTACAGTGCAAACCACAAATACAAATATCCTTGGTTATGACATTTTTATACGCATTTTGTGTGTGTCTGTCAAAAAAAACCAGATAGCATTTTAGTTACACTTTTCATTTTCACTTAATCTTCATCTGTAACCATTGAAATAAAAGCACTTTCTAGTTTAAAAAGTTTAAAGAATAACATTAAACTTTATGTTGAATTTTTTATGGGTGAGATAATTAGCACAATTAAAGTATTTAAATTCAATGACCAATTCCAGCTGGTAGTTTATGACGGTTTAAAAACCATTATCTGGGTGCCAGCAAGACAGACATTACCAACTTTCCTTATCTGTCCCAGTGTCCCAAGCACAATAGATAACAAGCCTACATGATAGGAGACAGAGAAAACTATTAAATACTGATGTGCTATCTCCCTCAACACATTTTTAATTCAATGCGGATAAAAGAGCTGAAATACTGACATTGGTATAAACATTTCTAAGTTGTGTTTAGGCCATAAAGTGTTTTTATTAAGTGAAGTCTCATGAAAGAATCATTTTATGAAGACGCAACAAAAAACAATTTTCCGGCTTACTCAGACTAACTCTGTGAAGACATTTGCTGTTGCAGTATTGATTTTAGGAATTATGGGCCTGATGCTGACTTGAACATACAGCAGTTTGCATAGCGTAAGTTAACAAACTTTGCACTGCACATGCTCACAAAGAGAGGGCACATACATGGGCACATGCAGAGTAACACACACACAACACTCGTTACTCCTTACGACTGGAAATGCACAAAAAGGGAGGGAAGTTGTGGTCTAAAGTAGGCGAGTACAGTAAAGGCGAGGTCACACAAATGTGGCTGAGATGGACCAGCACACAGGCCTGTCAGGAACCCTAATTTTTTTCACCTGCAACACAGCAGGTGCGAATACACGCTGTTGATGATGTTCGCCAGCACTAGCTGTCTGCTTCTGATTGGCTGATTGCAGATTCACCTCTGAAGCTGATAGGTGTGTTCTACACTTATTGAGTATATTGCTACAGCTTTTTGTTGGCATATTTAAAAAATATGCTTTTTTTGCTTCTTTCATTCGTACTTGAGGAGGAGTATTATATCTGTTGTATTAAATCAAGACTAATTAGTTTTCCGCTTGCAAAACAGAAGTTAAGAAACTTTGTGTTTATAACCTGGTTGTGTGTATGTATATGTGGGAGTATGTATGCCTGACATAACCCTGGTGTACTTGGTGCAAGTGCAGAGCTGAGCGCACCCGAGATGCCTTCAGAAATGTCATATTTTAACAGGCAGCTTTTTCAGCATAAATTATGCCCAATTTGTGGCAAACTCAGCATCAGGCCCGAAGTGTACACAAAGTCTCACTTTGTTATTTTGTACAAAAATATGTAGGACTACTTCTCTGACCATTAGGGGCATATTCAATTATCGGCGGAAACGCCGAAAATCTCACGGTCCGCGCACGATTACCGTTATTACGGTAATCATGCGCAGAAAAACAGTTCATACGGTAATTTACTCGCTGGATTTCAGCTCGCAGCTCCCTGAGCCGCGAGCTGAAATCCAGCTAACTATTACCATATTAACGGTAATAGTTTTTCCGCGGCGTGGAAAAAAAAGAATTAAATATGCCCGTTAAGGTGTGATGAGGTAGGTCAATATTGTTGTTTCTCACCAAACTGTCATGGCATCAATATGTGAGGGGCCAAAATGACTAGTAAACCTATAAGGTACAAGGCAACAGATCTAGGGGTAAATGTATCAAGCTGAGAGTTTTCTGGCGTGTTTGAAAAACCAATCAGATTCTAGCTATCATGTATTTAGTGCATTCTACAAAATGATAGCTAGAATCTGATTGGTTGCTATAGGCAACATCTCCACTTTTCAAACCCGCCGGAAAACTCTCAGCTTGATACATCTACCCCCTACTCATGTTAACTATCCTCAGGAATGGGTAAAAATCTTCTCACTACACACTTCTGTTGCCTGTGGATCTGAAAGCATTTTTTTTTTCCACATAACATACGCTCTCAAACATAGACTCATTATACCCTTTATTTTTGTGATACATAAAAGAATGTTATCCAACATATAGTGGATTTGCCAAAGGTTTTATTGCCTCTAGTTCCAACTTGCAGACCTGGATCCTTTGTGGAAAAATTCCAAGTTTAGGGGTCCCTGATGTTTTTGGTAGCAACAACAGCCCCTTATAATTTACCATTATACAAAATCACAAGCTTTCAGTCTGGATAGAATTACTAAACTATAATATAATGTAATATACTACAATATAATATAATATAATAATATAATATGAGGTTATGGATGGTCATGTGGAGATTGTGAGATACAGGTAAATCTTTGGGGCTACATCTGGCACACTAGCAGGCATTTGGACTTATCTTGTCTAGTTTTTCCTGTATTGCCATAAATTTGCAGTTATTTTGATGATAGTGGAATTATACTTTGTGGAAAAGGAAGAGGTCACATAAAGTTTGTCACAAGTGAAAAGATAACATTCCTACCATTTTGAAAGTGCCAAAGTCAAGTAAATGAATCAATGTTATATTTGACAAGCTACTAGATTAACAAAGCTTTGTCATTATTTAATGCAGCTGCCCTTGATGATGCTTTCACTTCAATCAGATAAGGTATAACAGAGTGAGGAATGAATTGCAAACCTCAAAGCCACACAATTAGAGTGGATCATCATCAACATTTATTTATATAGCGCCAGCAGATTCCATAGTGCTTTACAATTGGAACAAACAGTAATAAAACAATACTGGGTAATACATACATACGTAGAGGTATGAAGGCCCTGCTCACAAGCTTACAATCTATGGGACATGCTAGTGTCTACATTTTAGCTGTAGCGATATTATACTTTATTGTATAATACAAGTAATAATGAAAAAAATAGATAATATACATAAAAAAGAAATGCTACAGGTAACATGAAATAACTTGATATACAACCCACAAACAGCTTTTGAAAGTTGTTATAATGTTTAAATATTTAAAATATAATTTAAGTCTTTTTCCTGATTTTACTTGGCTTTTTTAAAGAGCTAAGAACATGGCTAGCAAGCAGTTTGTCATACAACAGGTTATACATGTGAAGGATTGTCTGCAGCGGTTTCAGTAATATACTACATACTATATTGTCCAGTAGCTTGCAGTGTCAAGCTGGCCACTCATACTGTGATATTGGGCTGCAAGCCCCAAATGTATGGCCTCAAAATACACTGGATTCCTATCTGATTTCTATTGGGCATGTTGGTGAACATAGTGGGAAATTGATGGCTAAAAAACAATGTGCGCGGTGATTATCCGACCACTCTAACAGGCCTTAATGAAGTTGAAGAAGATACAGCTGCATGGCCTGTGTGCCAAGCAGATGACTACATCTGGTGAAGTTGGCCCCCTATATGTGTGGCCAAATTGGACACAGATCCTATTGATTAGCACTCAAGCATAGTTGCAGGAATTGCTCATTGTGGTGAGTATTAATGACTGGGTTCCCCACTTCTGGAAACACTGCCAATCTTCCCCCAACTTACATAGAATAACATACACCCCAGCTAAAGTCTGACTTTTACCATTTAGCTGACACTTTTTACCCAATGAACTCATTCTTACTGTTTGGACAAATAACCTTTCAGTACATTGGTCCCATAGGGCTCATTTTCAGGGGCTCATGCACTGTTAATAACCAACAAGTTTGCAACATTGTAAATGTACTTGTATGCGGCACTTGTTTACTGCTGCTCTCCCATGCAGTGAATGAGACATACCTCCCAAATTTCCTACCCATGGGACAGAGCTCTTTCGGCCTCTTGTCCCTAAACCGAGACAGTTGGGAGGTATGCAAAAAGTATATGACATATGCACTTGTGTTAGCTGTGCAAAATACCTAATTATGAACAAATATACAAAAACAATCTTTTTTTTTTTTTTTCATTTAAATGATATTCAGGTGGTAGAGAGGAGGCTCTTAGTGGTGTGTTCTAGCAGTGGGTTGTACTAGATTAATCTCATACTTACCAACTTGACAAAGTTGGTTTCCGGGAGAGGTGGGCGTGATGGGGGCGGGGCTCCAAAATGCGCGTCATTTTGGGCCCGCCCCCCCTTGTGTCCGCCCCCCCCCCGTGACGTAATGACACAAACGCGGCATTTGACAGCGGGGGATGGGGCCAAATGCCGCGTTTGGGAGCTAATCCTAGTGAAGTGGGCACTTCCTCGTGAAGTGGGCAGATCTGGGATATTGCCAGACTCTCCCAGGAGTCCATGAGACTCTCGCTAAATGCGGGAGTCTCCCAGACATTCCGGGAGAGTTGGCAAGTATGATTAATCTCCTTGTAAATTTATTTGAAGAGGAGATAGTAGAAGCCAGTCATTGGCAGTATTTTGATGGGATACCTTTTGCACCTTTTTTTGTTTTCCTGGGGCACTTTCCCAATAGATAACGTGATCATGCAGTTGCACGTGGCAGAAAACAGGTGCATTTGTACACAATGTATAGCTGTGTGTGTCTTCATGTTTTGCCTCTTTCCTGTTCTGTGTTTGTAAATACACTGTACAAAGGTATCATTTTGCACCAGTGCACGGAAAGCTTGAATTACGTAATTGCAACCATTATTATTAATCCCCTTCAAAACTCTTTTAAAGTGACTATTAGCATAATGAAAAGCTTTATAATGACATCTACAAACAGCCTGATATATATGTCCATTAGAGTACAGTAATGCTGAGGTGGTAAATGGCTTCAAATGTATGAACAGTGCAATGCACGTCAAAATGGCTGTAAATAAACTTTCTAAGCAGGATGCCTAGGAATTATTGCGATAATTACCATCCTTGGAGGTAAGGACTGGTGTGCGGCTCTCATTACCAGTGTATGTGACTTGCGATATTATATCTGACAAATATCTGCACATTTATGCTTGCACAGAATGTAAATTTCCTCCATTTGTCATACTACTTGTAATTTTGTTCAGAGATTGCACATCATGAATAATATAACAGGTTTATTACATTTCATATCTACATTTTGCATATATATTATTTAAATTACATTATAGAAATAATATTGCCCATGGCATTCATGTTCTGCATGTTATGTTTTGATTAGCAGCGATCCCTTTGATTGTAGCAATGAAATTGAAATGTTAGGCGTGTGTTGAGTGGAAAAAAAATGTAAACCGTTTAAATATTCTAGTTTTAGTCCATTCTAATGCTATGACTACCAGATTTGTATATATAAAAAAGTTTGACATGGGAAAGTGATGTCAAGCACGTTAGAGTAGCCGGTTTACTGAGTACAGAAAGCTAGAGACAGCTGAAAAGAATCAGCATATTGTGAACGAATGCACCAACATGTTGTACACATAGGTACAAAAAGGTTTCTATATGGAGCATATAAGTTAGATTGGCACATTAACACAAACACACTGATATGAACAATTAGTTAAATATTTTATGTTTCAAGAATCCAACTGGGCACATTTCAAACTACCTTACAGAGGAGTAGTTTTTGGGCTTCATTGTTCTCCTGTCATTGTGATACCTATCTGTCATTAATTAATTTTTATTTTATTCATCATCATCATCAGCTATTTACATAGCGCCACTAATTCCACAGCACTATACAGAGAACTCACATCAGTCCCTGTTCCATTGGAGCTTACATGGAGATTAGCACACACACAGACAGTGAGTGAGAGATTATGGTCAATTTTATAAGCAGCCAATTAACCTACTAGTATGTTTTTGGAATGTTGGAGGAAACCAATGCAAACACAGGGAGAACATACAAACTTTACACACATAGGGGGGTATTCAGTTCACAGCGGGATCTCCGGAAAACGAGCGCTCGAAAAATATTACCGTTAATACGGTAATTACTTGCTGAATTTCAGCTCGCAGCTCCCTATTAGCCCGGCGTGAAAGGTAACTACGAGCGTGTTAGCCTAGGGCATTCTGAACCCTTAATACAGCCCTGGAAACATGCCAATTATGAGGTTGCAGGATATTCACAAAAAAACAAAGGACACAACATTTTGTATAAGGGAGTTATCCCGTTATGAAACAAAATAAACATTCACAGTTACTTAAAATAAGGTTGACAGCTGTACAGTTCCAACCCTATGATCAAAAAACAACTGTGTTTCAACAGAGCACAATGGACCTCATTTAGAGTCGGACGCAAAGTCCGTTTTAGGCGTATCTAACAAAAAACCACTACCACGCATGTGCAGCAAGCGCTAAATCCGCCTGCATCTTGGACGCAATTAACACTTGCGACAGCTTGCGACTCACTATGAGAGAATGGGAGGAACACGGAATTGTGAAGACGTGACCATGTAAAATACATTCTAGTCGCAGTGAGGTGCAGACGCAACACACGTCAAAACAGGGCTAAAGCTGTGCGGCAGGAATTAGGTGGCGCAAGCGTTAGATAGCTGCAGGAAATGCTCATAGCTCGATAGGGTATTAAGAGTGGGACGCAACTGGGGTTGCTTGCCACTTGTAATACCCTACCAAGCTGCGGCACACTCCCACTCCTACACTTCTTAAACTGACTTTGCGTCCGACTCTAAATGAGGTCCAATGTGCTTGTAAACTGCACTTCTAGATTATTTTGTAGATATGGGCATAAAAAGACTGAAGTAACAACTCTCAGGAGTGAAACATAACGTGTTTACTCAGTATGACATACATAACTAGAATGCAGAACAGTGAATAGGAACTTCCCAGAATGCTTAGCCAATGACCTCATTTCCTGCCCATACATTTACACATTTTGAGTAAATTTGCCTTTAAAATAGCCCACCGTCAATTACTATGCATACTTAATACTTAACAAAAAAAAAATCAGTAAAAATTGGTGCAGATTCCCCCGTCCCCCAATATATATATATCTACAATTCTCTAAATGAGCTTAAAAAAAGATGTTTGGCTGTCAGAAAATTATGTAAGAAAACTTGGAAATTTTCCAAGATATTGTAATATTATTATTATTTTTATTATTATCACGCAGTTGTAAAGCCCGAAACTGCACAGGCCAATTAAATTCTCTGTGGTTTGCAAGCACTGTAATGCAATAGTTTGCGGCAAACCTGTTGATTAGAATTTCAAAGACCAGAGGTTTAAAAAACAGTTGATTAGAGTCACACATATTTAACAATGTGGAGTATAGGCTTATATTCCATCAGCATTTGATTCCTGTAACTGTCAGCTGAAACTCATCCTCTGGCTTGTCACCAGAGGTGACAGATGCAAATACGAAAATAACTTTATAAAAATGAGATTGGGGATTGGTTGGGCAGAATTTCTGCTGCTGGAAATATTTTCCTAAAATGTCTGGTTTAATTAAACAAAAGTAAAGGGGTTTGAGAAGGGTCCTCTCTGCAATATATACCTGTCAGTACCTGTCTCCACATTCTTTAAATTACATATAGCGCTAGTACTGTTATACAAAATAAGGAGCTAAGCAACTGTCCAGGTTTGATGACTGTTATAATACATAAGCAAAAGCTGGGTGAGAAGCGCATATTACTTTAGCCCCGCCCACCTTGTATCTCTCAAACTCTCCTAGAGATTGCTAGCTACCAGCCTTCAGTGTGACCAGCTTTGTGCCAGGTATTATACATATATATATATTATTCTATCATATTTACCATATAAACCTGTTTACCAAGTATTTGGAGTACTTGTAACGCTGCAATACAGGGGAGGGCTGGCAAACTACAGCCCAGGGGGCAAGACTTGACTCAGCAGCCTATTTTGAAGGGAAAAAAATGCAGGCGGCCCAGTGACCCAGCCCAAGTTAGCCCTCTATGGGACCGGGCCGGGACATGCCCAGCTGCCACCCAGCCCAGCCTGCCCCTGCTGCAATACCTGGTGGGGTGGAACAAAAAGAGGTAAATATATGTATATATATATATATATATATATATATATATATATATATATATATATATATATATATATATATATATTGTCGAAGTCAGTAAATTGGATAAAAGTCATTTCAATTAAAGTCTAGCAAACTTGGTTGTCTTTGTCTGAAAAGATGCGTACGGTACGCTACGGCGTGAAAGGGTGTACGCATCCACTACACGTGGCAGCAACAGTAATCGGTCTTTTACCATACATTCGCACAAACACGCATACTTATAAAATAGTACACATTAATGGTAGTTGCAACACATAGTCAGTTATGTCGAAATATAGTTGTATTTATATGTTATATCAGAGTTACATGCATATTAGTGAAATACACGGAATGGGTTGAAGGAATAACATCATGAGTGGTATCATAATGAACCTTGTCACATATCCTACTGTTTGGTTCACTCTGCGAGGGAATCGCAGAGTGCATACACAAGTTATGAATGATAGGGAATTATGAACTACTTAAGACTAAGGAATCTTGGCGGGAAGAGCAGAGCATACCCCCTGCAGAGATGACCCCCTCCTTTGGATTCCTTTGTATGAACTGGCCAATGATGACGACCCCTTGGACCTTCCTGAGACCTGGACCAATAGATGCAAGCTATTCCATCTACATTGTATTACTGTATGTGATTGTGTATATAAGCAGCAGCTTGTGATCCTGAGTGCAGACATCTTGTCCCCAGACTTCAGGATTGAATGACTGCACTGGATCCAGAGCGCCTGCGATAAGTAACGGCTGTATTTACTATTACTTCACTTGAGCATATTATTCTACTTATTTGCGAATAAATCTTGGTGCTTTGGAAACACAAATCGAGGTTCGACAATCGTTATTGGTTAGCGACAATACGCACATAACTATATATATATATATATATATATATATATATATATATATATATAAAACATTTGTATTATATCTGCCTCATTTAAATGTATACATTTATACATAAGAGGTGCATATTGATATTTCTATAAGGAACTGTTGCTAACACGACTACAGCTGTTAATAATGCAATGATTTCTGATGCTCTTGCTTAAAAAAGTGCAGATCTGTGATAAGTAGGTAAAAGTTTTTGGAGATGGTCCCCACCTCACTGCTATATGATAATTCATTTAATTAATTAATTAATTAATTTAATAAATAAGTCAAGGGGAGAGTTGTCATTTCTGTGAATAGAGGCTACAAAATACACAGCACTTGGATAAATATTATTGCCTATTGCTACTGTATAACTTTTCGGTGCAATTTCTTTTGCGTGCCTCTGTCTAGTTTTAGAATGTGTGTGAAACAGCTACAGGTTATGAAGAATAATTAACATCTCTCACGACACACTAGTCACGTCTACATTAGGCTGTCATCAAACAATGTCACACAGAGGGTAACCTGATTACTGAGTGCTAGTTCAAGGAAGCAATCACTCTCCGAAGATTACTCTGTATTGATATGTGTGTGATGATTTGAGCCTGCTGGGTTTTATTTCAGTATTTTTTGTTTTAATAGTGGACATATACAGAAAAACTCAACCACAGTTATGACACAAGCTGAGCTCAACATATTTTTATGGCATTTTTTATTTCTGATTACAAAAAACTGGGTTGTTATTTTCTGTATGGCAGTGGTGTCCAACTTCTTTTTTTCAGTTGGGACTCCGTTTGCCATTGGTAAGGGTTAAGAAAAAAGCTGTTCCTATCAGAATGTATTGCATACTTGCCCACTCTCCCGGAATGTCCGGGAGACTCCCGAATTCCGGGTAGGTCTTCCGGGAGAGCAGAGAATTCTCCCATATCCTGCCTATTTCCTGGTGAAGTGGGCAGGATGTAAGCCTCAACGGCGAGATTCACAGGGAATCGTGGCATTTTGGCTTTGCCCCCACGACAAAACGTCAATATCTGATCAGTGAGCCCCAAAAACAAATCCTGGAGTTCTGAGCCACAGGATCTCCACATCTGCTGTAAAGGAAGCTAGGTTACGGCACACACTGTTTTTTGCTAGTTAAATAAAACTCAATGTTGAAAATATTGGACCTCATTTTAAGTTAGGAGCAAAGCAAAAAAGGAGCAAATTTGGATCTTGGCAAAACCATGCTGCACTACAGGGGAGGGGGGAGGGATAAGTTATAATGTACGGACAGATTTTGAGTTGGGAGGGAGCTCAACTCTAAGTTGCAGTGTAAAAACAAAGCTGTCCAGTATTTGTGTGATACATGCAAAAGCAGCCAGTATATTCCCTGCATGCAAAAAAACATAAAATAAATGCATTTGCAACATACTGTCTAAGAGTAAATTCACATCTTTTATTGTTTTGCTGCTAAGGTTAAATTTAAGCCTATTATGCCTATGGTAACAAAATACCACCTCCTTCTGCAAATTCAACATTGCATTCATTTGTGAAGGCAGTAACTAGAACAAATGGAAATGGAACAAATCTCATTGTATAGACTTAACAAAAGAAATGAATTTCAAAGTGTGAAAGGGGTCGCGTTATGATCAGACAATAGGGAGTAATATAATTGTTATGAACAACAATAAACATGGCAGAATTTGTCAAAAATTATTATGCACGCAGGAAAAGTTTATCATCTTAGCAATGCTTATTTGTTATTATAAACAAAATAGTTGAAAGTCACATGATCCATAAACAGCTGAATATTTCAACAATCCATCCTGGGTCTGTGTCCAGCATAATAGTAAAGGAAAACACCAGTTACATGGATACTCCAAACTGGTGATTAACTACTATAGTATTTGTGCAGCTCGAAAACAAACAGCTTTTATAGAACCGGAATGATCCCCTCAATGTACAGCACTGCGTAATATGTTAGCACTTTACAACTAATACATAATAATAAAAGCTAAAAATAATAACAATAACAAATGAAAAAATTACAAGACGTTTTATGCTATTCCAAGAAGCTATAAATCTTTGCCAGGAAGACCCATAGTTTCCAGATTAGGGACCTTAACTGAACCTGTATGCAATTGTGGGAATTCTTTTTTTGCAGACATTTGTAAGAAATATTCCATCATTTCGATAGGATACTTACATTTTCTGTCCAATTTTCTATGTAAATGATATGGAACAAAATTTCCAAACCTGTTTAGCTGATTATTTCCCTTGTTCTGCATTTGGCCGTAAAATTTTGCCCTTTTTGCTATCATGATTTTGCCCAGGGGATTACTGGAAAATATTAGCCCAGGGTGCAAGGCTCAGCTCTGCAGCCTATTAGGAACATTTTAAGAGAACAAAATGCCAGGTAGCCCAGTGGCCTAGCCCAAGGTAGCACTATGGTACCAGCCTGGGGGGCAGATGCTAGATGCTAGTGGAGATCCTTCAGACCCTGAAATTGGGCTTTCAGCAACACATTCTGACATTAATCGGCTACTAAGATATTTTAAGCTAATGTGGATCTTTTACAAAATGACAAAGTTTTCCTCATCATCTTAAAACAGTGACAGTAACACATCTTAACAAATACACTTTGGATACAAATTGCTCTACACTATTTGCATAAGCCAACTTCACTTGCTTATTTTAAGTTGTCATCCCGAAAGTGTTGTCCTTTTTGTTAGACATTATACATGTACCATCGTGCAAATAAGTGCAATTTTGTGCATGTGCTACATTTTAAAGTCCTTAATATTTATGAACAATAGACATGATATTGCTTTAAACAAGATGGGTACCCTACAGATATATGTGAATATCGTGCAGACATCAGGATCATTGATCTCTGGGCCTGTACACCTCTGCTGTTCAGACGAATAGCTGGGGAAGCTAAAGGTCTTGAACAATAAAATACCATGAATGCTCAATGTTGTGGTATTTGGGGTTCGTTGCAGGGACTGGCTGGCAAGTTTTAGCCCAGGGGAGCAATACTCGGCTCAGCAGCCTATTAGAAACAGATGAAATGAAAAAAAATGCAGGAAGCTCAGTGACCCATTCTAAAGTGTCCCCTTGCCCAGCCAGCAGAGCTGTGCTACAGGCACATAGATTATCCCTATGTATACATTACATTCACGTGGAACACACGTGTGAACCAATTTAGTTAAATTAAACGTTCATTGTTTAGTACACGTGATGAACGTTCACTAAACGTTCATCACATGTGTACTAAAAATTTATTATCTCTTTGTCTCAAACAACTGTTCAATTTTCTGTTTTGCCCATTTACCTTTTAATATTATCTACCTTGCCTCTTTTTTCGATAAACAGCTTGCACCTTATTTATGTTTTTTTCCAGTTGTCTGGAAGTAATGATATTCATCCATTCTCTGTTAGTAGTTAAATCGGAAGAAATACGTGCAAGATTGCTTATTAGGTAGTGCAGACAGATTTATGTTTTGTCATACTTTCCCAATTGTCCCATTTTCGGTGGGACTTCCCGATCTGTGGGCCTTAAAAGGAGTGGGTCTTAACAGAAAACTGGGTGTAATTTTGTCCAAACATGCATATTTGTTGGCAGGGTTTGGGTGGAATGGGGGCTTGGCCAATTTTGTCCCACTTTCAGGATTGTTGGGAGGTATGGTTTTGTATCAGTGGTAGAAGTGGGCCAGTATACAGTGGTACGCCTGACCACAACGTCTACTGCTTTCATTGTAAAGCTATAAAATTCCATTGGCCTACATTTTCCATACTCCCACTTCTAAATTTTCACTACAACTACTGGTTTGTATATACAATTGAGTGATCCACTACCTGCATGCTATCATACAGTATTCAGTTAGTCTGATGTTGTGTTGAATGTAGGGTCATTTGCATAGCGTAAATGATGAAAATCTGCACTGTACTTGCCTACAAAGAAACTGAATGCAAATGCTTGCATGCAGAATCTGCCACTTCATCATCATCATTTATTTATATAGCACCACTGATTCCGCAGCGCTGTACAGAGAACTCATTCACATCAGTCCCTGCCCCATTGGAGCTTACAGTCTAAGTTCCCTAAGACACACACACACAGACAGAGAGAGAGAGACTAGGGTCAATTTTGATTGCAGCCAATTAATCTACTAGTATGTTTTTGAGAGGCATGTTTAGTATCAGTAGCTGATGGGGGGTGCTGGTGCCGTATTGGCATTTGGAGGTTCCTGGGGTACCTCTTGGTAAGTTAGCTCTCAATTTAAAAACCCATGAATGTATGACCCAATATAGGGACTCTCATTGTTTAGAGTTAGGACCACCCTATTAGCAGAAGCGCCTTGACGGGGCGGGTGGCTTATCATTACATTTGCAAATGTGTGTATCTGATATTAAAGTAATTTTATCGCTTACAAATAAAACATTGTCCAATGTGATTCTTGTGGTTCCAACACACAAAGATATTTAATTGCAAAATATAGCAGGATTTACAGCAACCCATTATTACACATTACACACTTGTGCCTCTGTGAGATTGGAGGAGCAGAACGGGAGGAAAGAGGCATTCTAATATAAGTTGTGTACAGTAAGGGCATGTTCACGCAAGTTCAGGTGAGGCAGACCAGCAAGATGACACATATACGCCTGTCAGGAGCCATACTTGTTAGAGAGCAGATGCAGATACACACTGATGATAATTACTGTTACCAGCACTAGCTAGCCACTTCTTACTGGCTAATTGCGAATTCACCTCTGATAAGTGCTTTCATTTTTGATTATACATGTTATATGATTTTGTGGGTGTACTTTAATTTGTTGTTGTTGTTGCTACTTTCATTTGAAAGCAAGAAAGAATATTATATTTGCTGCATTATTTCAAGCTTAAGAGCTAATGTGTTTTCACTATCAAAACAAATGTTAAACTTTTCTTGTGCTTAGAATCTGGATGTCTGTCTGCATACGTGGGTGTATGTATGGCTAATGTAAATCTAGATCTATATTACAGGTGCAGAACTGGACGTATTGTGCAATATTTGTGACTCAGTACACAGGTGGACACTACGCCCAACATGCATCCAACTCAGCATCAGGCCTTTTGTCTCCATGTGTCCCAGTCACAAGAACATTGATTGCACGTTTGATTGGACAGGGAAACTGTGCCTGAAACATAATGTGTGAAGTGTTGCATACTATTGTGTTTTTTTATAAATTAAAAAAAAAATTAATTCAGTATATCCAAAACACAAAGTATATTATTCAAGGCCCATTATCAAGGGGATGGTAAGTGCAGCCACCTCTGCCTAGTCTGACTCTCTAAATTGTTTGATTTTCAAAAGTCTTCAACAGATGCATTCAATACAGCTGATTAATGCCACATCTGTCAGATAGGAAATAGTCTGTTGACTTTTTTTTTAGCTTTCAACTGGGGCACATAACAGATTTCCAAACTAATCTCACAAAGCCTTCACTTCATATAAAGCCTATTTCAGTGGTGAGTGGCCAGCCCCAGTATCTCTTCATTGCGATACTATCTCCTGTGAATATCCGCCAGCTGCACTGCAGATTCTTGCAGATGAGAAGAGGCAACTTGTAAACACTGTTAGTGAGGCAAAGACACATTCCATTCCATGCTTGATAAGCAAACTCATTTAGTGGTGTGAAGGTCCATAAAGCCATTGGCACCAACCTTAGCTGGCAATGATTTAAAGTGACAGCATAAAGACACTGTATCTTCACAGGCTTTTTGCCCATACCTAATTAAAATGCAGAGTTTACTAAATTTTATATTTATAAATTCATCATGAATGTCAGGCTCATGGTATGGTAATATTTCGACTTTTCCGAATATGCTTTTATTTTTAACAAACAAAATATTAACTATTTTAAACACAATTACAGATTGGTAGAAGTGTTTTTGAAGGAGGGGTACTACAGTGAATGGATGATGCTTTTTTTTTTTAAACACAAATAATTGTTCTACTAAATTTGACCACTATAATCACAGCTCCGCTGAACTGTATTCTATACACATTTATACTTTTATATACACAGAATTAGATGTATTTAGGAATGTATAATAGCTTGCATGCTATAATACATGGTAGATCAGTCTGATAAGTGAAGCAACTGTGAAATAAATACAATGGGAATAGCAGAAAACTAACAAGTGGGTAAAGAAATAAAGTAAACAATCACATTGTGACTTTGTAGTTAATAATGATCTCTTTGTCTCAGACATGTCACACATTATGCACTTCTACAAAAACATTAATTGACTGTGGTCATACAACTAAGTTGCACTGTATTTCCAAGGAGCAACCAGTCACAGGGAGCTGTAGATAACCATCATTCTTCCAAATTAACATGTCCTGGTTGTTAAGAGGTCTGTTAGAAAAGGATAATGATTTGTAAATCTGCAACTTTGAACCTTGTGGGACCAAGTGCTAGTCATTGTCCATATAGAACAACACCATCCCACATTTATGGGTCTATTTTGTCACGCCTGAGGATCTGTCTGTACCCAGACTGGGTTGTGTCTCTGGAGCTGGACTGGTGACTACATGGACAAAGCTGGGTGGCCTGATAATGTTCCTCTGCATGTAGTGAATGGACTGGTGCAGATGGTAATTACACTTGCAGAAGTAAGCAAACAGGAACTGGATTGCTGGACCGGACTGGAACTGGAATGCTGGACTGGACTGGAACCGGAATGCTGTAACCAGAATGAAGTAACTGGAATGCTGGAAGAGGATTGCTGTAACCAGATTGGAACCAGAATGCTGGAAGAGGATTGCTGTAACCGGAATGTAACCGGAATGCTGGAAGAGGATTGCTGTAACCAGAATGCTGGAATGGAACCAGAGTGCTTGAATCAGACTGGAACCACAATGCAGACTGCACTGTCAGAGCTGGATTAATAGCAAGGCTGAAGCAAGATAGATAGCAAGACTGCAAACTGCTGGGAACCAGGTTGACATCTGAAATACATCAGAAAGAAAAACAGAACAAAAGAGGCACTCCAGTCCTTATAGAGTAGTAAATTGATAAAGGAACGGTATCCTAAATCTTAACAAAAATAAATGTAAAACTTAATTTTTATTGAATTATTTAAAAAAGCAGCGAAATATATAACAAAAGATTGTGTGTGTTGTGAGTTAAAACTAGAGATGGGCGGGTCCGGTTCCCTGAGAACCGAACCCACCCGAACTTTGGGTATCCGAGTACCGAGCTGAGCAGCTCGGTACTCTCCCGCCTGTTCCGAATCCAAATCGAGGCTGAACGTCATCGTGACGTCGTCGGATCTCGGGGCTCGGTTCTCGCGATACTTCAACTTTATAAATACACGCCTCCACAGCAATCCATCGCCATTTGACAGAGGGAGAGAGCTGGGTGTAGTCACAGGCTGATTAGAGCAGGGACAGAGAATACAATATTGTTCTTGCAATTGCTCTAACCAAAATCGCTAGAGAAGAGAGGATAGAGGTTTATTATTTTTTGTTAATATTTGGCACTCCCCAGTGCTTTTGGGGTGTCCCCCATAATTGTGCATACATATTTCTGGCTGTCAAAAGTCATATCTGTCAGCATTATCTACCAAATAATTTTTAGCTCTCCTCGGTGCTTTTGGGGTGTCCCCCATAATTGTGCATAAATATTTCTGGCTGTCAAAAGTCATATCTGTCAGCAGTATCTACCAACTAATTTTAAGCACTCCCCAGTGCTTTGCGCTCAGAATGGATTCAAAGCAGTCCACATATGATCAGAATGAGCAACCAGGTTCTGTCACCAGTCCTGATATTAGTGTTCCCAGTACGTCATCTGGCCAAGGCGATGTCAAACAAGGGTTTAGTGATAATCTTCCTCCAACAATACTAATTCATCCCAATATCATAGAAGTCTGTGTAGTATGATGTAATTGCTGATAATGGCCTTCCAAAGGGAATGAATAGTTGATTTTAGGGCAGAGCTGTCACGATTTTTGGGCCATTCTTTTACAGCACAGCAAATATCAAAATGTTTAGCGGACTCATCTGCATCACCACTGGGTGTCTTGGGAAAGCAATTTCTTTTACAACAAGCAGTTGCCAGAGAAACTGAAGGAGAAGACGTCCCAACAAGATGTTGATAAGTCTGGGATCCTTGCAAAGAAAATTAAGTATTTAATCTACAATTAAAATATAGTGAGCACATTTACTTTGTTTTATTGCACACTATAATTTTATGAAGCACCTTTTCAAAATCTATTATTAAGGCAATCACTTGACTCAAGCTAACCGTGTCTGCACTTTCTTCACAGGTAACTACTTCGCTGGACTAAAGTATATTCCCCTCAAATGCTAGTCTTCTTGCAGCTGCTGCATTCTCCTACATGCTGTTGCAAAAACCAGAAATTGACCCTAAATGTTTATGGACACAAACAGCATCTCCTGCATGTCATTTTTCAAAAGTTCTGTAACACCAAGTTGATAGTGTGTGCAAAACAGGAAATGTGATGTAATTCAACCCCGCTGTAATGCTGGACCAATATTGGGGTCGTAATCAGAAATGACATATCCTCAGGAGACTCCAAGCAGGATTAGCCATCTTTCAATGACATCCCTTAGTTTTTGGAACAGTTTGTCAGCTGTATGCCTCTTAGTGAAGCTGCTGATACACAGAGTAGCCTACTTCTCAAAAATGTGATGTACCTGGGTACATGCTGCTGCTGTCCATGCTGGGGAAGGCGAAAGACCAACCCAGTGGGCTTTCACAGTCATATAATCTTTTGTTTGCCCAGTTACGCTTGTACACATATCTGTGGTTAAGTGTACAGTGGGTAGAATACCATTTTGTCACCCAATAATGACATTTTTAGGAACTTTCCGGTACAGGAGAGAATTAGCTTTTCTAGTAAAATGGTATAGTGATGACATTTGCTAACAGGGACATAACACCTCAATTAAATGTCTTAAACCAACTGTATTAATAGTGGACATTGGACGCAGATCTAACACTAGCATAGTACCCAGGGCGTCTGTGATCCGCTTTGCGACTGGGTGACAGGTTTCATTCTTGCTTCCTCTTGCAGAGGATTGTTTAACTGCCAATTATTGGTGGGGAAGATTGCAGGTGCTGGGATGTAGATGAGAGAAGGGAGGTAGATTATGCTGGAATGCTTGTTGTTATTTTTTTTTTAACCGAAGTTTCTGATTTCCCCAACAGTTTTCCAATAACTCGCTGAAAAATGACGAAACATGTATGAGGATCCCAGATGGTTAAGGTCCCTACCTCTACTGAGTGTGGCTTTAAAAATGCTACAAATGGATAGATAACTCTTGCCAGGATTCGTGTAAAAATAATTCCACACTTAAGAGGTGGATTTTTGGTCTTATGACCAGGCATGACAATGGCCTTTTTGTTATCACTGGCAAGAACTGCAGCAATTTTTCTTTTCAAGTGTATGAAAATCATATTGTGACATAGGAGGTGTTCAAAATTGAATAAAAAATGACTGGAAATTAGTGTTACTGAGGTTAATAATAATAATGTAGCTACAAAATAATACCTAAATTATGTTATTTTAGCACCAATAAATGTAATTTTTATAACAAATTGCAAAACAAAACCAAACAAAAAACCAAAACCAAACCCAAAACACGCAATGGCGGTTTTGCAAACCAAAACCAAAACCAAAACACGACGGTTATCCAGATCCAAAACCGAATCCAAAACCAAAACACGGGGGTCAGTGACCATCTCTAGTTAAAACAGAAGTACCCAATAGACGGTCAGCATATACAGTATCATATGGTAGTGATACATATATTATTAAGGCAGATCATTTATCCATGAAGTTAGGGGTCATAAAGAGAGGAAATATCTTGAAGGATATAATTTTATCACATGTTGTCTCACAGTTTCCTTATACCCTTCAAGATATTTCCTCTCTTTATGACCCCTAACTTCATGGATAAATGATCTGCCTTAATAATATATGTATCACTACCATATGATACTGGGTATGCCGACCGTTTATTGGGTACTTCTGTTTTAACTCACAACACACACAATCATTTTTTATATATTTCGCTGCTTTTTTAAATAATTCAATAAAAGTCAAGTTTTATATTTATTTTTGTTAAGATTTAGGATACGGTTCCTTTACCAATTTACTACTCTCTAAGGACTGGAGTGCCTCTTTTGTTCTGTTTTTCTTTCTGATGCATGATTATTAACATATAAGGGTGCACCCTGCCTATTTGGTAATAATGGCATTTACCCATTATCAATAGAGCATTAGTTCTCTAGTTGTGTGCGACCACTCTCTCTTTTGTTTGACATCTGAAATACAATGTTTCACTGGCAACAGGTAAGGGCTCCAGGAAGTCCTTTTATACTTGTTGTTGATTCCCGCTGGAGACTGCAATCACCTGGGCAGAAGCAGCACTATGAGTTGCTCAGATGTATCAGGTGACTATATCCGAGATGGCAGCTCCCATGGACTGGTTTTGGATGAAATCTGAAATGGAGGCTGTTATCACCTGTTTGGTTTGGAAGAATCATGTGACCAAATCCAAGATGGCCACGCCCATACTGGAGGGATCTCTAGAGTGGAGACAGACTGGACAGCATCTTACAGAGAGGTCTGAAACCAGCAGATCCTGAGGACCACAGGGACAACTTGGAAAGGCAGCGAAGAGGTAAGTGACAGAACCTGAGAGCCTGGTGTGTGACATATTTATTAAGACCCCTCAGATAATAATATTTTACTGGGCAATTTATTAAGAAAATGTCACCAGGGCAGCTGAGATCCTCTGTGATACTGGCTGGCAGAGGTAAATGGAGTCTTACCGCTTGCCAAGTCTGTCCTGGGACCCTCTGAGCATGCTTGAGCTGACAAGCCAGCTGGAACTGGGCATGCAAGCTGGACCTAGAAGCCCAAACTTCCTAGTTCCAGATTCTACAAATAAAAGTATTACAGTTAAAAAATGCATTAAATTGTAGACAGTATTATATGGTTAAGGTTATGGATGGCGTTAGGCAGAGGCATAGGGTTAGGATTAGGGATAGGGATAGGAACAGGGACAGGGATAGGAATAGGGATAAGGTTAGGAATATTACTGTCAAGCTAATAATGCTGTCTACATTAGAATTGTCGACCTAATAATACTGTCAATGTTATTATTTTTGACTTTCCAACCCTGTTTATATTATGGTGTTGACCATATAAATATCAATCATGTAACTGTCTAACATATGCATCACACCCTTAAACACCATAACACTACATCCACTGATTCTCTGGCTTATTTTATTACTTCCCAATATGAGAGAATGAACAATCTGCATATTACTTTCAATTACATGTTTTACATGTTCATTATGGTAATATAAAAAAGGCAACAACCAGATCACTTTTTGTTAGTTTTAGTTTACTATTTTCCTACTCGCACCCCATGCACTGATAAAAGGGTTTTTACACCTTCATTGTGGTTTTACTCAACCCTCTCCTATATGCCAGATTGGTAAGAGAGATCCTAGTGATTTGTACTGTCGGATGCTTTCACATCGGCGAATGAGATGGGAACCAACCAGAACAATGCTGTAATCACCAACTAGCAGCTAACTATCATTTTATCCCCTTGCATCAGATCCATCTTATCTTTCAATGCTGCTACAGTGTTACATGATGTATCCAGCAGAGATTCTCAATACTGGGGCCTGCTTTAAATCCCAGATGATGGGAGTCCTACGGGAAGATCATTCCAGTCTTGGAAAATGTAGTAATGTCCAGAATCAAAAATCCCTAAAGGGAAAACGGGCACAAACTTTCCAGTAACTTATTGCAGATGCAGAGTTCCATAGTAAATAGGGACACACCAGAATTCTGGGACAGGGTCATAATATACCAATACCCAGTGTGATGTGCTGCTAGTGCCAAAGGCGATTGTATCCAGTAAAATCCAGAAGACACAAAGCACATTTTATATACAGCAGCTTTATTAGCTATTGATGTACATGGACGACAAAGTGTGGTAGAAGTTAACTTAGCAAATTAGCTCTGTACACTTTTTCCAGATCTTATTTACTGACAATTCATTCAGCTTGAGTGATACTGTAAACATAGCTTTAGGCCACCAGGTACAACCTTGATTTATATTGTGGTTGAAAAGACACAGCACCACTGATACCAGTGAAGAATTTCAGGTCGTCTTCATTTAACTTTCTGCTCACATGAAGCATGAGAAATGAAGAATCACTTAAATGTATCTTATAAGAGGAAATCCAGAGTGATGTGTTGCAAGCCTGAAATGACTAATGGAAAGACCTGGTAAAGTTTTAAAGCGGTTTTGTTTTTTTACACGGATATGAGGTTATAAAGTAATTATTGATTTAGCACAAAGATTTTTATTTCAGCACATTTCTCATAGGACTTGCACATGTTATAAATAATACTTTTCAAAGTTCTGTAGGTCCCTGTGGCAGTTATTTAGAAGCATAAATCATGTGGCTACAGGACTTACATTAGCTTTATTACATTGGGTTACCTGTACACTGGGTTGTTTACTTGTTTATCATGGAACATAAATTGCATTGAATTTATGCACTAAAGGAAAAAGATAAATTGTCCAAATATGAACCAAACCTATGGACTAGTAAAAAATCTTTGGTATGTAATTGTAGAAACTATGGTGACACAATTCTGATTTATTTCAATAAATATTTCTTACCTGCTTCTTTGTTACTAATTTTATGTGGATTATAAGAAATGTTTTGTTATGTGATCAGCTCATTAACAACATATAATTGCAGTTCAGACAGACTGCTTTGGAAGTAACTGGTAGACCAGGCTAAAAATAAACCTTTAAAACCTACGTGAAATAAAACAGTTTACAAATTCTAGAACATTCAAAAATGTGTCATTTCTGTATCTTGATACTGTATGGATGTTCAAAAAAACAAAAACAAAAAAACCCCATGTCTTTAATTTAAAACTGTTATTGCTCAGTAAAACAACATAACTGGTCTCTCTGAAATGACTGGCTCTACAAGCAATAACATATGGGCAAATCTCACATACTACTATAATTTACAGTATTTAGCTAATGGGAAAATTGTTCAGTTGGTGTCTATGTAAGAAATTCAATATAGTTGTCTTAAACAAACCACATAGCAGATCCCATTTATTTTAATATTATATATTATAATCAAATTTAATTGCATCATTAAATGTACAAGCAAGTAGAAATTTAACATACCCGCAAGTCACTGTTTGGGTGACGCAATATATTTTAACATCCTAACCTCCATTTCCAAGTTTAGTTCAATTTGTTAACTCAAAAATAAAATATTAACATTTGGGTGAAGGTTAATGAGATAACATAAAAAACGATGGTAAGTAAATATATGTGGGGGTTTTGATCTCATCTAACTCCACACAGATCTATTTTTTAGTTTTAAATTACAGTTATCCTTTCATTTGTAGCGATTGTTCTCAAGACATCCCCTTTAACTACAGATACGCCGGTTAAACATGTGGAAATATGTTATTGTTCTTACATTTCCTTAATTGACCAATTAATCAAAAGTTAGTGTATATTAAATAAATTTGACAATTAGAATTTCTGATTCAGAAATATGAACACGTCTATGTTGATCTTTACTTCAATCAGCACAAAACTCCCAAACTATAAAAAGAAATGTCATTCACATGAAACTGGAAAGACAGAATATAGCGACATGACTAAACTGCTGGGTGTAATACTGACTATGTAACACCAACACAAGTTATTTCAAACACTAGCTAATTCATTATCAAACAAAATAATTTATTAAATATACTTGCTTTGTGCCATTAGCTTGATGAGTTGAAATAAGCCAGCTATTTCTATTAATTCCAAAGCCTTTGCTTTCGTTCAAATCTATTCCTAGTTCTATTTAGTCCATTAATATATATGGCCCATTACATATTAGTTCTGTAATAAACAAATGTAATTAAGGAGGCTGAACTTCCAGATAAAAAAAGACCTCATATAGTTCCATTTAATGTGTCCTAAATTCTACATGTGTGCTGTTCTATCTGACTGGCAAGTTAAATAAAAAAATGTCTCAAAATCATGGGAATATTTGTAAGCTTTGCATAAAACCAACACTTCTCATGAGCTCCCTGGGTGACACATGTTGTTCCACAGTGCTCAAGTCAACAAAACGCACAAGAAAAGTCAAGAAAAGACAGTTGTTTTGACACTAAAGTTCTGGAATTAATGAATTCTGTATTAGAAATATGGCAATAGTCAGAAATCAGACAGAGCATGGTTATGCGGGCTACAAAAATGACAGGGAAAATGTATATTCTGCTACAAGCAAGCAATAAGCGGAGCATAAAGCTGGCAAAGCTCGAGAGAAATAGCCCACCTAACAAATGAAAAAGAAATGACATATTTATTCTCCTTATCTGCATCATTGCAAAGATTTCATGGTTGTTGTTTAGTCTCAAAAAGCCATACACCAGCTAGATGTGTGTTGCATATCTCATTCTTCTAGTGTAGGCTTCACCTGGTTGCTATACTTACAATAATAAATTAACAATATGCAGATTAGTAGCTTATTATTTTATATATATACTGATGGAGAGATAAACAGACAGATAAATGAAATACACTCCATGACCAAAAGGATTTAGACACCCAACATCACATCCATATGTGCTTGTTGAACATCTCATTCAAAAAATATGTGCATTAATATGGAGTTGATCTCAACTTGGCTGCTACACAGCCCCCACTCTTCTGGGAAGACTTTACAATAGATTTTGGAACATGACTGTGGGGAATTGCATTCATTCAGCCACGAGAGCATTAGTGAGATCAGGCACTGATGTTGGGCGATAAGACCTGGTTCGCTCTCAGTGTTCCAATTCATCCCAAAGGTGTTCTATGGGATTGAGATCAGGCTCTATGCAGGTCAATCAAGTTCATCCACACAAAAATCAGGAAACCATGCTATGTTCTGGGTCATTGTCATGCTGAAACGAGAAAGGGCCTTCCCCAAATTGTTGACACAAGGTTGGAAGCATACAGTTCTCTAGAATGTCATTGTATGCTCTAGCATTAAGATTCCCCTTCACAGGAACTAAGGGGCCCATGGCCATGAAAACCAAGTAAAACAGCCGTAGACCATTATTCCTCCTTTATTAACCTTACAGTATACTCAAATAATTTCCATGACGTATTATTTCATGTATTTAAAAATGCAATTTTGCATTATATGGCTATCCAGCATTGGTTTACATTACATGAATGTTAGAAGTCACCTTGGAGATCTACAACCATGGCCTCAAACAGAGCCTTCTAATAACCATTATAATCGACATTACAATCTGCATTATACACTATAACAGCGGAGGCCAACCTGTGGCTCTTTGAGCTTTGAAATTTGGCTCCTGGTCAGGAGCAGAAACAAAGTATAGTTGTCCAGACACCAGCAGGGGTAGATTGGAAAATATTCAGCTGCTAGACTGACCGAGAGCAGCCACATCTTGCGACTTCCTCTGAACAATGCAGAGAGGCCACAGAGTCACAGACAATCCAATCATGGAAGGAGGAGGACAGAGTATAGTGTGCTCTTCCTCCTTCCTATGTGCAGGCAAGTACGGGGCATGTGAGATCTGATGTCATGTGAAGAGGCTGAGGGGCATGTAAGGAGATGTGATTGCATTTGGGGACATATGATGGAATGTGTGTAGGTCTGTAGGCATGTGGCGGAGGAGGTTTGATTGGCATCTATGGTATATGGGAAGGTCTGATGACATGTATGAGGAATTTGGGTATATCTGATGGCATGTGGGGAGGTTGATGGGTATTTAAGGGGCATGTGTGGATGTCTTATGGCATTTAAGGGACAAGTGGTGAGATCTAGTGGCACGTCGGGAGGATTTTATGATTATTCTGAACATTTTGGCAATGTGTTGGATATTTTGCTTATTGCTTAGCAAGTTATTGTAAATTATCCTATATTTTCAATTTATGTGTGTACAGTATTTATGTGCATGTTTATACTGAGTATATGTATATGCACACACATACAAAAGGTAAAGTTGGCCCTTGGTAGTACCAATAGATATTTTCTGGCTCTTAGTTTCTGACTGGTTGACCATCCCTGCCCTATAATGTTACTTTTAACAACTTCAATAAATCAAAGGGGTGAGGGATCAGAGTAATAAGAGTAAAGTTATCTTACAATAAACTTACATATAGCAAGGTTTTCTGTTTCAGAAATACAGAAGCCATAGTTATAGACCATTTAAATGTAAGGCATGATGCCATTTCACTTTGACAAGCAGTTTCACTGGAATAGAAACAAAAGCCTTTGAATGAGTAGTAATGTGTTTTTCTGCACTACTTAATAAGTGTGGGCCTAATTCTTATTTAAAATGCCTAAACTCTGTTTACCTGACAGCAAATGTAATTTTTCTGCAAACTTACATTATCACTGAAGGGCGTACAGTCTGTGGTGTGTTCTTTAGTAGAGATAAAAAACAAGAACAATCCAGTCTGCGGGATAATACAATCTACGCAAGCATTCTTATTTGATTACCCTGTCAGTGAAGGATTTATAAACATAAGCTGACAATTCTCTCATATTATAGAGTTAGATTGAGATTTAAATTTCATGTTTTTAACTTCACATCTATCTTCCCTAGTGTTATGTGATCGTTTTACCAAGTAAGGACATATCTGAAAAGCAGCAATTATCGCTAGATGCTCACTTACAACGACACATCAAACAAAAAGAAAAAACACTATATAAGGTTCTCTTACATTCTGTAAAACAGAAAAAAGTATCATATCATTCATATATTCATATGTCTATATCTGGGAGCATGCACACACATATATATATATATATATATATATATATATATATATATATATATATATATATATATATATATATATATATATATATATGTATATATAAATGCTCCTAGTCATATAAAGCATCTTGCATTTTACTGCTTGACCAGAACTGTACATGTTTAACAGTTATTTAAGTGTACACTGCTTTCAGAGAGTGTTAGGTGTTAAAGAAAAGCACCAGATTTATTTTGTTCTAATGCTTTATTGATCTGTTGTCCCAGCCTGTAAGAATATATTTGACTTTAACACACTTGTTTGTCTTTCCTGAAAAGTATTTATGTTTTACCTGACACTAACTCATGCTAAATTTAGAGGGTAGAGTGAGTGTAGACTTAAAGCCTTTCAGCCTGTAAATTCTTAATCAACAATTTTCTCCACTATAAATAAATAGTAAATATTTTTGCTAGATGTAACCCTTTCATGTAAAAAAGCCATATTACTATACCCTTGAGATTTTAAAGTAAAATATACACAATTTATTAACTGGGTTAATTTTAAAAAATCATGCATTTTCTGTAATACATAATTCTATACCTAGTTCATACTTTCCGACTTTTGAAGCCATGTGACGGGTGTATTAGCGGGCATGGTGACAACGTTCCTGTCACCATGGCCCTGCTCCCTGTTAGGAAATGGACAAATTAACAGCACTGTCTAGCCGGGGGGAGGGGGGGGGGTGTCCGGGAGGATGCCTACTCTTCAGGGTGTCCGGGAGACATCCCCGAAATTCGGGAGCCTCCCGAAAATTCTGGGGGAGATTAGGCTAGTATAACATATGTATTACAAGTGCTACCATGCAGACAGCCACAACAAAATTAAATATCAGTTACAAATTACAAATGAGCAGGGGTAAAAATTGAATTATATTTGTTAACTTTGCAATACAATGAGGAACAACTGCACAAGAAAAAGCTGGTGCTGCCCATAGTAACCAGTGGCATTATTTTTTTAGTGCAGTAAAAAAATAGATCCAACATCATTTGAGGTAACATTATTGGCGGGAAAAAAATATATAATTAAACAGAGACCCCATTTCCCACCGAACTGTCAAAAACGTACATCTCCTTGAGAAATGAGTCTTTAAAAAAAACTTTATGCCACAACATCTAATTTAGTTTGGTGCAGTTTTTATTCTTTAAATTTGAACTTTACCAAAAGTTTCTGCTATAGCAGCGACTGAGATTGCTGGGGCCCCCGACATGTATCAGGCTTATTGCCCCCTGTGGGCAGTCCTGACTGTACATGTCAAGGAATGGAAAACATCACTTCAAACTCCTGTCTGCTATTATGTTGAAGATGCAATATTATTATTGTGTCATTTAATCAGTAATAAGAGGTTCTGGGTAGCTCAATGCAGCTTATTTTCATTGCTCAGATGCACAGGAGCTTAGGGGGTAAATTTGTCAAGTTGTGGGTTTGAAACAGTGGAAATGTTGCCTATAGCAACCAATCGGATTTTAGATGTAATTTTGTGGAATGTACTAAATAAATGATAACTAGAATCTGATTGGTTGCTCAAACCCGCAGCTTGATAAATTTACCCCTTGGAGTCTATAGAAACCTATTGGCTTGTTTATGGGTATCTCAATAAGGGCTGACTCAAATATCTTCTGATAGTTCTGATAAATTCCTCAAAGATTATTTGTATGTGAGCACCTTGCATCTGTTCCTTGGGGTGTTTTTTTAGTTTACCTTTTGAACATTTAAAATTATTATTTTTCCTTTTTTTCCTGACTGGAATGGGTTAGTCAGCTACCTAAATATTATTTATTGTCATCAAAATTTCCCTTGCACTGAGCCCTGAAAAAAAAGTGGGTCTGCATCTCAGGATTAGTGTAAGTCAATGGGGTGTGTCTTCCATGGTTCAGTTAATCAGAATTGTTTAATAATATCACAATACCTCCCTGAAAAATTAATTTATGAGTCTTGTTAGACTTCAAAGTCCAGTGTCTCATTGATGAAATGATTAACAATGACCACATTTGTCCTACATATCTGAATAAACCATTTAATAGTCAACAACACATGAAACCAAATAGAAAACTCTATATAAAGAGATTTGGCTTTGAAAATTACACTACTATGGATGGAGAGTAAAACAATTGTTTATTAGCATTTAACTATTATGCAAGGTAATCATAAAAAAAATTCAGACAGATTTTATTTATAATGCTTTAAAGTGAATGAATTGCAATATTTCTTAATCTATTCAGCATATATATATATATATATATAAGATTGTCATTTGTTTTTAGCAGACCTACATGTCCCCAGAGTACATAATATTTGTGAAAAGCAGAGGCAAATTTGACTGTATGGCACATACGGACCAATGACTACAGCATAATGTTTTCAAATTGAGTCTGAAAGTAACCAAGAGTTATTCACAATTTGATCAGCTTTTCTATCCTTTTAGCCTCCCAGGGGGAATGAGAATAGATCTAAAAGGAAATCTGCATGAAATGACTTTGAGAGAAAGTCATTATTAAAATACTGGAACTTAAACTGGAAGCCATGGCATCTCAGTCTAAAAGCTTATAATACAGTAGAAATGAAATGGAAAGATGAAAAAACAAAACAACTAAACGTCTATTCTAAGGAACTTTAAGAGCAAAACTAATGAAAGATGATCTCAAGGTAGAGCAAAAAAGAAAAAAAATGATAATGATGATGCTTATTAAAATGACAGGTTGACAAGCTAGATGAGTATAATTCAAAAGAATCAAAACATGCAGTAGTTGTCCTTCCCATGCTTGTTATTAATATTACAATATATAACCAAACATTCCCTTTGTGGTCATAGTTTTTGATTTTTTAAAAAAAAGTGTATATACTTACCAACAACTATTTACTCAAATACACAAAACCGAAACAGGCTCATAGCCTGGGATGGTTACTAATACCATTAATGTGTGGGTCACCACCACAATATTTGCATCTAACACTAGGATATGCCAGGCTGTGCTGGTCACACTATAAGAGGGAGACACACTGCAGAATAGCACTGTGGTTCTTCCCAAATCCCCTCGACAGTAGGTACTGGAGTAATGAGTTAAAGTTAGTTAAACACTAGTTTGCTACGTGGCACTACAACTCCCAGCAAGCCCTGATACCTATTAATTGCTTGGATATGCTGCCGTTTGTAGAACTACAAATGCCAGCATACAATCTGCCTGACAGAGCATACTGGTGCTTGGAGAACTACAAGTACAGCCAGGGCCTGCTGAAACCTGTAGTTCCTCACAGTGAACTAATAATAAATAACTATTGAAAACTGTTGAAACATGCTTAAAATAAGTATCTACCAGTTCCCTCTTTACTGCACCCCACATATCCTTTTATTCTGTCCTTTAGTAATCCACGGGTAAAAAAAATAAAAGTACAACGCAAAGGAGCTTCACTGAGCATAAGGGCAGGGAGGTGCTGAAAATCACAATACAATACAATTTTTTTTACGCTCATGGTACATGTAGCATAATGTATTTTTAACAATGAAGATTAGGATGGATAAATAAAATGAAATCTGTATATATTAGTCTAATATTGTAATGTCCAATTATTAAACAAGTTAACAATATGTAAAACATATGTAAATAATTTCAATATAAATTCAGGGCTAACTGTATAGGAAACCTGTATAGGCCACTTCCTGTACATAAATGAAGGGCTATTACTACCTTTAAAAATTAAATGATGTCTTATTGTATCAACTCTAAAACAAAATGATTAAATATTCTCTGTAAAGTGCTACATAATATGGTGGCACTATGTAAGTTAAAGTTAGTAATAATTGATGCTTGTGTGTGCATGTGGTTCTGTCGGAATATAGGGGCATATTATGTATTATATTTTTCCAATATAGCAAAGGGTTATCATCGGCGACAGCATTGCTATTGATTGTGATATCCCCTTTTAGCAGTTAGATTCACCAGCGATAGCTTACCCCGGCCTGAGCCTAGTTAACATAGATGGAGTCAGTACCTCTACCACCGCAATACGTGTTCTGTTATCTCCATGTCAGGATTAACATCCATTATCAACTAATTTGCAACCAACTACAAGACTTAGGAGAAGGGTTTGTTTACTATAAGTGATAATGATTGGTAGCTAAGACTGGGTACACACTACTGCGTTTTCAGTCAATTATTGGGCCAATAAGATGATAAATGACTGATTGGCCCTATATCAAAGTAGTGTGTACCCTGGAACGATGGTCGATCATAGTTCCAGGGCAAATAAAATCATTGATGAAGATTTTCCAACTGACAATGTCATTCCAATTATGCCGTTTGTATGCATTCTCCAGAATTGGATTGACAATGTAGCAGCAGATCTGAAGTGAAGGAAACGTACGTGGGTGAGACAGAACTGGGAGTACATGGCTGCTGGGTATGAAGAGAGGATTTTGTGGTTGGGGAGAAAAAGATAGAGAGGGTCAGGGATCAAGCCCTCTGCCCCCCACACTGTGAACAGCGCATGTCCCCAACCAGCCCCCGACCCCCCTACGGGCTCACCATGGAATATTTCTAAATATAACTTTATGTAACAACAGTTCCATTGCCCATGTCAGTTCAGTACAGCATGGGCAGTGCTGGGGATGTAGAAAGCTCTGCACTCTGAATTGATTTGCTGTGTCGGACTTGTAAGAAGCAGAGTTTGCAGAGATGCAGGAGGGGTCCTGGATCATCTTCCCTGCGCTAAGGCTCTCACTATAAGCAGGCAATCCCCAGTGATATCACTGTGAAGTCATCGGCTTCCACGAGAAGACCAAGGCAGAAGTCCTCAATTGATACAACAGATGAGGATATCAGCTACTGTCATCCATTCAGCCAATGGTTATGACAGATGTAGAGCACAGATCTGAAGGTAACCGTGTACAGTGTGTATACATGAATCAGAATGCTGATCGGGAATTTTTTTTTCCCTGACGTTGGTAAACTGCTAATGTTTTATTTTTCCTGTAGTGTGTACCTAGTCTAAATAAGCCATTCAAAATGCTATGCAGTAATAGAGGATATTGAAAGCAACCCTGGTTGTTGAAATTTACTGCAACTGCACATGATTGGATTAGAGCAGCAATGATGACATTTGATATGACTGAATCTTTGTTTTTTACAATTTCCCAGTTTTCACCCTTACTGGTTTGCCTTGAGAAAGCACTATAGCCAAATGCGCATTAAAACCACAAGATCACTGCTAGTACTAATATATAGGAGCAGGGACTTAACTAGGATATTGGTTCCTACTATACAGTATATGAATAAAGAGTTGAATAAACAGGATATTTGTTGGCACTGTGGAACAATTTAAATATGTTTTACAATTTGACTCCTCTGTGCTAAGTATATTGATATGAAGAAGATACATGTGATAAAATTAGAATCATGTTTCCAGTAAAACTTACAAATGAGAGATGTCTCTAGGAAGGATTATTCTGCAGAAGACTGGAGAGGTAAGACAGCCTGGAGTAGTGGCCTGTCAGTGACAGAGAAGAGACATAATCTACCTATAGTTGTGAAATCAGTGTATAGATACAATTCATTCTAATCTTGGTGTTTAGAGCGTAAAAGGCATTTAGATACTGACTTTTGTAACACTGACACAGGGTTTACTATGTAACATATCTTTTCTCACTGTGGAATATTTCAATTAGAAATCTGACAATGTGGTCCCTCCCAGCTAGCAGTATTTTTATATGGACACACGTAATATATAGTAACAATTACGTTGCAACTGAAACATGTGAATGGGAGACTGTTTTAAGAAGGAAGACACTTAACTCCCGGAGCGGAGTATTATTAGCATCAGTTGGGTGAATACTCCGACCACAAGCAATAACAGCTAAATTAGATAGTATGACTTTCTAATGGAAATATAGTGAAAGGAATTATCTATCACATTATTTATCCATATTATAAATATGTGCTTACTTTTAATCAATAAATAAACCATTTACCACCCTATAATAATGTTAAACAAAGAATAAGCAATAAAGTATATATTGATTTTTTTTAACATATTAACTATTCCATAGTACACAGCCAAAAGTTAATTTTATTAATCTTGTCTTTGAATGGCAATATTAGCTATCAGGACAAAGAACATTTTTGCCCATATATACTGATTAATAAATTGAACTGGAATTATATGATGGAATATTTGGGATTGGAATAAGTTGTTTTTTTTAAAGAAAACTTGATGATATACTGGTGCGTAAATAAATGAAATATTATTTCAGTTACCTATTTGTCTGTGTCAGTAATTATCTCACCTCTTCCCACAGACACAAATCCTCAAAACATGACCTTTTTGGGGTTCTCAAGGGTGTCTGGGCTTACCCTGCCTGTGTGATTTTCTAAAACTGACATTGTACTATGAAGCGAGAGCTGCTCTTTCCGTCTGTTTCATTTATATCCATTGCAATCGCCTAGTGGCAGAAAGACATAATACTGCATTGAAGTTAGATATTTAGTTTATTAAATAGGCAAAATATAAAAAAACATTAGTAAAACGTGTAATGAATAGAGCTGGCTCGCTTTCCATCGTCCACCCATTTCATTTTGAGTGTGAGAAACATTTCCAGACAGACAGCTCACTACAACCATTAGCATATATTGCTCACAATGTTCCCAATTGTGAGATTATAAGTAGACTGTAAATGAGTGCAAATTATAGAAATATTAATACATGAACTAAAAATATCTCAAAATTAAATGATTCAAATTTAAATATTTTAGGTGACAACTTAAAACCATCTCTAACTGTAAAAGTAAAGGTTATATTTAAGTACTGTTTGTCAGCTCCTTCTGGAAAATTGACAAATTGTCTTTTTATACTCTGGCCATTTATAATAAGAGATGATTGTGCAGTCAAGTACGGTTTTTTCTTTCATTTTCATAATGGTGAAACGCCAAGAAAAGAGGGCAAGGTCAAATAAACAGCTAAAGAATGTTTCTAAAAACAAATGGCATTCATGTTGTAAGGTCAATTTGTGTGTGCCATTTAGAAAGAGAATGGTATTTCAGAATGACACAGTAAAGGAGGTATTGGTGTTTGCGAGGTATATGTTCACTGGGAATGCGTTTTACAGATAATCAGTGAGTTCTAAATACCCTTTTTTCGGAACTTGTCAAAACAGTACATCATCTAAGTCTCAGGGCTAGATTTACTAAGCTGCGGGTTTGAAAAAGTGGGTATGTTGCCTATAGCAACCAAGCAGATTCTAGCTGTCATTTTGTAGTACTAAATAAATGAAAGCTAGAAACAGATTGGTTGTTATAGGCAACATCCCCACTTTTTCAACTCCCGCAGGTTAGTAAATATACTCATCAGCATCAACCACTATATATCCTCACTTGCACTAACTTTCTGTTAACAAATAGAATACTGACTGTGCACTGCTACTAGTTATGATTTAGGAGAGGTAATCATAGATAAAGGCAGAAAAAAGGAACATGAGAAACAAGGGCGATTTTTAATATATAAGAAAATACTTTGTAAGACTAGATGTCAGAAAAAGTATTATGATTATGAAAGCTAAGTTATGGTCTTGTGAACCGTCAAACAGCATGCCCTTAAAAGCAAGATAGTCCTACCAGCTTACATTTTATCCATACACAGTTTATGCTTTAGAGTGGTACTGTGAAAATTACTGCATGATACTTACAGCCATGCAAATTTTACTCCAACTGTGTAAAATTGTGGTACTTTGAAAAAATAGCATGCATTTTTGATGGAGACAGTCATGTAATAGTGCAAGTATTGATTGCTGAATTGGGTTTGTACAATAGAAAAGAACTTCAAGTAAGTTTGAAGAATGCAAAAAACATATAATGGTTTATAAGTCCTTGATTTTATTTGTATATATCTATCTTGATGCAAATACAGTAACGGACATTTGATTAAAAAAAATGTTTCAGTTAAAATTAAAAGTACACTAAGTCGGTTCTATAAAAAATGAACCATGCAATCTAGGTAGGTATTTATAAAACACAAAGGAGATCATTTATGATCATGCAGAAATATAAAAACACCCCCTCTTCTTGACTTATGACATAATGTACTTGTTTTTGCCCATTTGCACTGATTGTAATGGACATGCACATGGATAAACTTGCAGATACACGTTTGATTATGGAACATGCAAGTTTTTAATAGTATAATGGACGTTCTATAAAGGTTATGGGAGAGCCACAGAAATGTACCTGATTCTATGCTTGAATGCAAAAACAACAACATAATACTCCAATAGGTTCACAGCTCGCCATAATGGAATAATTATTTCCTTAAAAAAATAAAATAAACATGGCAACTTAGTAGGACATTTATGAAAACTGGTGAATGCCATCTTTCCTAAACGCCCGCAATGTTTTTCAGAGGATATCAAACATAGTAAAAAGAGGAGTAATCGAATATATCCAGCCAGATATAGATGAATTTTTCATTTTCATCAACAGCATGTAGGGAGATAGTACAGAATAGAAAAAGGTGGCGAATAACAAGTACAGTGACATTGTTATACAACATGAGCACTCATACATAACATGAGACCTGATCTAGAGTGATAAAGTCATGGCTGCTAAGGTATTCCGCTCATAAGAGATATGGGTGCCCCGAATGCAATCTTAATGTTATGCAAAGGTCATTATAGAGAATATGCATATAAAGCATAGGCAAACCAGAGGGGGTTCGTAGCGCCTGGAAACCCCCCTCCCAGTCTGGGGTTCTGTATGCTTGAGGTGGCTGGACCCTGCCCCTAGGACCATGATGCCCCTGTGTATATGGTGGGGATAGAAAGAGTTGGAGAGCAGCAAAGCACTGTCTAAAATTATAGCCACACTTTCAAGCATGCTGGTCACGCCTATTGGCGGCGTGGCGAAGAAACCCCTCTCTACAAATCTTGCTTTTGTCCCTGTGAAGCTCTACAAAACTACCGACAGGACGACCAAGGGAGTTTTATATTTGTCAACATATGTGATGATGGTCTATCTTGTGTCATCTAGGGATTGCCTGGTAGGGACAAAGCCCACTTGGTCGGGAAAGATTAAGGACGTCAAGTATACGTTTCGATGGGTAGCAAGTATCTTGGCGAAAGCTTTACCTCCACGTTAAGTAACAATATAGGGCGATAAAAAGCGCAACAGGTCTGCTCTTTATGTTTGGGGGTGACCACTATGATGAATTAGGTGGACTTGTCATGAAAGCTCCCTCCCTGGAATATATTGTTATACGCGAGGGTCAGTTGGGACACTAGTTCTTTAGAAAATATCTTATAATAGGACATCATGAATCCGTCGGGGCCTGGGGCTTTTGGGCTCTTCTGCAATTGTAGACCTCATGTTCACTGTTTTTGGGAGGAGTCCTGCGGAAGGGACACTTTGGGTAATGAATATTTCTCGAGCTACGAGTGTATCACCGAGGCGTCGGGTTCCAGGGTGGATTGAGCCTGACATAAGTTGTACAGTTTCTTATATGTTTTTTATGAAACTAGGGTCACAAGGCTCCTGTCTTGAACCTGAGCGAGGTGATTACCTGCGATGCCCGTTTTGAGCTGAGCCTGTTAGCCAATAACGTGTCTGCCTTATTACCTTCTCATAGAAGCTCTGGTTAAGCCACCGCAAATGACGTTTAGTATGTTCTTCCCCAACTTTTTGTAAGCATTAAAATATTGAACGGTAGTTGGACTGTTTGTGGAGAGCTTCTAGTTCTGGGAGTTGGATAGACAATTTGTATTTGTATTTTTTCCTATGGGAAGCATATTTAATAATGTCTCCCCACATGGCTGTCTTATGGGCCTCCCATATTGTAGTTATGGGGATCTCCAGACTTGAATTTAGGGCAGCCCGGTGGCTTAGTGGTTAGCACTTCTGCCTCCCGGGACTGGCATCATGGATTCGATTCCTGACCATGGCCTTATCTATGTGGAGTTTGTATATTCTCACTGTGTTTGCGTGGGTTTCCTCTGGGTGGTCCGGTTTTCTCCCACACTCTAAACACATACTGGTAAGTTAATTGGCTGCTATCAAATTGACCCTAGTCTCTCTCTGTCTGTGTGTATGTATGTTAGGTAATTTAGACTGTAAGCTTCAATGGGGCAGGGACTGATGTGAGTGAGTTCTCTGTACAGCGCTGCGGAATTAGTGGTGCTATATAAATAGCTGATAATGATGATTTAGTTGTTAATGATATATTAGTTACAGCAGCTGCAAAAGGAGGCTGCAACCTTCCTCACATACAAGGACAATACACAAAGATGCAGCGCTAAAAATCATCCGAAAGATAAAAATAAACCTGGGAGATGAATCAAGGGATGGTCTCATACAGTAAATAAATATAAATAGATAATTATTTATTAAGATAAATGAATGCAAGAATAAAATAAATTAAAACCCTAAAAAAGGCAACTGTACAATCTAGACAATATGTGCAACAGATAATAATATGAATAAAGTGCTACCAAATATCTAATGAATACCTAAAAGATCTTAATTGTGTATCACTGTGGACCCACAGAATAAAGGCATTCAGCTTAGGAAATGTAGCATTAATCTTTATCCAAAGCAAAATAATTGAATATATCCAGCCAGATATAGATGAATCAAAATAAATAGATAAATAGATAGGTTTCTACCGCATGGCCCCAGACGCTTTACACTTCTATTTGCTGATTACCGTCCATATGCACTATAGGATTAATGCTCTGGTTTCATATACAATTAGACTTTTTTCTTTGGAGTAGTTGCTGGTGAAATTTGGATAATCTAATATTTTTTTATTACCTACTTGAGAAACTAACAATTATCAATGAAGTGGGTTTCTTTTGCAGGCACTGGAATACGCTCTTCTATACATTGGATCTATTTATTTTGATTCATCTATGTCTGGCTGGATATATTCATTTATATTGCTTTGGATAAAGATTAATGTTACATTTCCTAAACTGAATGTCTTTTTTCTGTGGGTCCACAGTGATACACAATTAAAGATCTTTTAGGTATTCATTAGACATTTGGCAGCACTTTATTCATATTATTATCTATTACTATTATTGTCCAGATTGTACAATTGCATTTTTTAGGGTCTTAATTTACTTTTTTCTTGCATTTATTTATTGTAATAAATTATTATCTATTTATATTTACTTACTGTGTGAGACCATCCCTTGATTTATCTCCCATTTTTATCTTTCGATTGATTTTTAGTGCTACATCTTTGTTTATATATAGGTAGTGATGGCATCTGATATGCTCTCCTTAAAGTGGGGCAGTTTAAGAACAGTTTCTTACACTTTCCATGAGGACCTTCCCCGGGGGTTCTGAAGGAAGTCGATTGTCACTGATAAAATGGAATCACACCAGGTATTTGGGATAATGGAAAAGGTGCATGGAGCCTATAAACATATCGATCCAGGAGTAGGATTTATGTGGGAAGAAATAGAACGTGTAGTCCCTAGAAGTAGGGTAAAGTGCACGTCATATGTCAAAAAGACCAGCCTCGGTCACTTGCTTTTGAAATGCTGTTGTGTGAGAGGATAGCAAAAGGGAGGACCTAGTGACCTACTTATCCAAAGAGGGTGATATTATAGACTGCTTTTCCTTATAGACCAGATATTAATCTGAAACACTTTTGTTGTTATTTCTTATTATCTCTTATGATCAGGGATTAGTGTGTGTGTGTGTGTGTGTGTGTGTGTGTGTGTGTGTGTGTGTGTGTGTGTGTGGAGCAGGTGCTAGGTGCACTATGGGTTGCCTAACAGAGTTCTCCTTTAGAGCCAGAAAACAGGGGATCTTGGGCACTGGTGTGAGTGCCTGGTCCTATCAGTTGTGGCCCGGGGATTGGTGTTCTTCATGATGGCTGGCCTCTCCCTAGGTACCAACCACCTTGCTGTATGTGTTGCATTGTGTTGCCCCCATTCCCTCTCCTCCCATTCATTCACCTCCCCTCCTTGTGGCACTCCTTCCCCTCAGTATTGGTAGTGAGCATACTGGTGGTGTAAACAGTCAGCAAGAGGAGGATTCTTAAGCTTCCTGCTGTGTGATGCCAACACCAACATGCAACCTGCTCATAGGAGAACGGAACTCTGATGCTCCCTTTCTTTCTGAGCAGGTGCTACATAGCTCATACAGTGAAATACAAGACAAAGAAGGAGGAGACTGCTGACCGATTGATGAGGCAGGTGGAGTGACAGAATGACTGGGTGTGGGTGTGTGAGTGAGTGAATAGTGTAATAGCTGCGATCATTAGGGGAAATAGGCTTCTTTATTAAATGTCAATGCTTTTAAATGAATGTTGGTGCTGGTTGGTGGGAACAGGTCTATTTATTAAACAAAAATGATATACATTGAATGTTGGGGCTGTAAAGTGTATTTGTTACCTATCCTTTTTTCAAATCAGAGCCAAACATTCTAGGATCCAGGCAACCAGCAACTAAGCTTTAGACAGCAGGTACTCAAATCTGCAAGAAAAGGTACGAGTGAACTGTCCTGATTCTGGCGTGGCAATCCCAAATTTGTGGGACTTTGTCATTGGTCCCAAATGTGGTGACAGTAGGAAGGTATGTCCTGCTCCATGCTACTCTGCATGCAACATTTCTGAAAATGATGGAAGGAAAGGAATAAAGTGATAGCCACCCCCACCCCAAATGCTGGCTACACGTCCTCTGCATATCGGCCACCTCAAAAGTAGAGAGATTAATGCACACTATTTGTATATGTTTTATAAGAGTAAAGTCAAATGAATTTTTATAACAGTCATTACTGTTTTTCCATTACTGGAACAAAATGCTAGAAGAAATGTAAGTATCTTTATGTGGAAACCCATGTTTAAATGTAATGTGTAGTTTTCAATGCTACTATCTTTATGAAAGCAAATATCACAATTTTTCACAAACATCTATATGTACATGTGTACTGATTAAATTGTATTGGAATTCTGCTGTGCAAGTTTCTATTCATATTTACTGAAAATAGGGGTTGTGCAGACTTATACTGTATGTCATCTTTGCTTGTTTCCCAGGAAATGGCCATTAAGGCTCCTCACTTACTGCACTCAGCACAGAAGAGTTCTGACATATATAACTGAAGAGACAACAGTGAATCCTTAGGGCAAAGACATTTAATACAAAGAATGCAGCACTTGCATGCTGATGTAACCTAATATTATTTGTTTCTTTCAATATAGCCATTTTTAAAAGAAAGCAGCATTGAATAGCCAATAAGGTGTTTAAATGGGATATTATCTTTATGATGTAAAAACAAAATCCAATCAGAGAGATAGAGGTAACTTAAGGAATGGCTAAATTAACACATTATCTTTAAAACACGGTGGAGGCAATGTCATGCCATGGGCATGCATTGCTTCCAATGGCACTGGGTCACTAGTGTTTGATGATGTGACAAAAAAAAGAATCTGCCAGATGAATTTTGAAGTGTATAGTGATATACTGTCTGGTTAGATTCAAACAAATTCAGTAAAGTTGATTGTAGAGCGCTTCATAGTACTGATGGACAATAACCCAAAACATACTGCGAAAGGAACCAAGGAGTTATTTTAAGGCAAGGAAGTGGAATGTTCTGCAATGGCCGAATCGCCTGATCTCAACCCAATCGAGCATGCATTTCACCTGCTGAAGACAAAACTAAAGAGGGACCCACGAACAAACAACGGGTCTGGTATGAATTTATGGCACTTATAATGCCGACACAGTTTAGAACGACCCAGAAATCACGAAGACCATCATGGCGACAAGCTAAAAATACCCACTTAATATATCATAGACAGGCAATATATCCGGCAGTTGAAATAAAAAAAGCAAAAATACTTTGACCCACCTCCTGATTTACATTATACAGGCGGTGGGTCCAAACATTGCCGCTTTAAAAGCACCGTTTTCAGTCTGACCATTAGTAGTGACGTGATTTGTCACTGTACATATTCGGGAAAGTCGCTCTTTATATCTGGAGGTGATATCAACTGCCGGATATACTGCCTGTCTATGATATAGTAAGTGGGTATTTTCAACTTGTCGCCGTGATAGTCTTCCTGATTTCTGGGTCGTTCTAAACTGTGTCAGCATTAGAAGTGTATTAGAAGTGCTGCTAAAGTGACTACCACCGCAAACAACAACTGAAGACAGCTGCAGTAAAAGCCTGACAAAGCATAACAAAGGAGGAAGTCCAGCATCCCGTGATGTCCATGGGTTCGGTTCCAGACTTCCGGCATTCATTGCCTGCAAAGGATTCGCAACAAAGTATTAAAAATGAATTATTTCTTGAAAATAACGATACTTCAGTAATTGTTTGCACTGAGTCTCGCTAGGTCCTGTTCCCCCTTCCTTCTTCTCTATTCTTCCCCCTACTAACTCACCCCCCTCCTTACCCCCCCTACAAGCTGTCTTCCCTCTGTTTTCCCTTTCTTTTATTTCCTCTTCCTCTTCCCCTCTCCATTTTCCCTTCATGGTACTCCGGATATCTCATAACCATAATTCTGCTGATTATCGTTTACCCGTATGTTTTTCTAATCTTGAGGACCACTCCGTCTGGGGTGGTTCGGAGTTCATTGCTTCACCTGTATTATAAATTCTTAATATTAATACTGTTATGAGTTGTATGATCATAATATATGCTGTACCGCTTCTTTTTGACAAATATCTGAATAAAATATATTTAAAAACAAAAAAATAATAATTATTTCTGTTTATGTTAATTTATCCAATTAAATATTAGTCACATGGCAAACACGAGTAATAAAGCCAGATATACATTCAAGCTTAAAGAAGTAGTGGAGTAGAATTGTGCAATGAAATTTCAATGAGAATCTGAAAAACAATATACAGTGTATCAAACCGTTCTCCTATAAGGTACCAGGTCTGGTAATTAGGAACTACAGGCTTGAAGCCTGACACAGAACAGAATTACCCACACTGGGAAGCTTTTAATTTGTACCTTTGCTTGCATGATGTCCTTGGGAGTAATGCCCTTACTGAAATGCAGCATATTTTATCACCTTAGTTCCAGTGATTTTATCTTAGAGTTGTTTGCATTGGGTTGGACTTAAAATGTCACTCCTCTACACCTCATTGTTTTGGTGTTTCATTAGTTTTTAACAATTAATCATCATCATTGCTACTACTTGAGCCACTTGACCAATCAACCACTCACCCACAGTGAGTGCTAACTGCACACCAACAGGGTGCTATCAGTTGTATAAGAGTAAACTCTGCTACCACCAGGCTCCATCACCAGCACCTGGAACTGCTCACACTTCTTGAATTATATGTAGCTCCTGATGATCTCTTTGATAGTTGCTCTGGCTTAATCCTGTATGACCATTTACTGTGTATAAATTATTCTGGGTAGCTGGCAAAGCACTGACTCAGGAACGCTGGGCTCAATGGAGAACAGTCGGGGGATGGATTACAGTGTGACCTGTAATCTTTTGGACACAGAAACACAGCATTGCAGTGGCAGATGACATCACAGGAGCAAGAAGGACATAATTAATAGTAATTGTGTTTATTGTCTCAATTAGAGAGTTGTTCCAAGTGTTACTATCTCTTGTTTTCTACAGTTTTACACACAGATCTGGGAGTGAGGATACCAGCCAACAGAACCACTCCAGGTGGCCTCCTTATCTGTCCATGAAGATCACTGTACATTAACTACAGAGACAGAAATGTGTATCTCCCCCCAACTCCCCCCCCCCCCCCCCCCCCGTTGACTTGCAGCCAAAAGCAAAACTCAGTCCCCTCTTGGCACAGTGCTATTTAGACCGTGCTGGAAGATTGAAATTTTGGATCTTTTGTCCAAACTTACTTTCAGGGATTAGTCACCTGGGTCGAAAACCACCATAAAGTTTAGAGCCACATTCTAGCGACTCTGGACAGCAGCACCAGTAGCTTGAGCTATCAACATTTGCCAAGGGAGGACCCATCTATTTTTCTTTTGGGGAAGGGGGGGGGGGGCTGATTGTGTTTAAAACACAATAGGATTGGCTAGGCAAGATCTCTGTCTGCCGGTCGGGCCGATGGGGACAAGACTTGCTGGAGTGGGGGGTGATAACCCCGATCAAAACTCCTACCACCACCACCACCACAGAGCCGCCAATGACACTGCTGGGAGCCGTTGGTGGTCCTCAGACCCTGGACCAGAAGCACGGCATCCTAACTCCGTCGTGTCCACTTAAACCCCACCAAGGCAAGTGAATATATATATTTCTTTTTTACTGTTGGAGCACCAGACTATAGCTGATAAATAGTCTCCCTTATCATGTTAGACCAGAGTCACATTGATAATCAAATATTTATAGGCAGACAGAGAAAGTTATCTCCAGTTGTGCAGGGAATTTTGAGCTTATATATAACTAGAAGTTGTGCAAACCTAAAAAATAAATTAATTTATGAACATTAATGTCAGGGAGAGGTGCACAAGAATAATCAACTCCTGTTTGCATTTTAGACATTTTCGCTGCAGAGTCAATTCATTAGGGTACAGATAAAACATGACATGGTTGTAGGTCTCATACCTTGCTCACCAACAATTATTTGTCATTTCAGTGCAGAATACATACAACAAATCATTATTCGCTTTTTGAGGTGTTGGGAGGTATGTTTTAAGCAATTAAAATGCAAAGATATGCTACGCCAACGGACGTACGTCTCATGAATCAAGCCCTTAGTGCACTCTGCTGGATTACACAAAACCAGTTATTATGGTCTAAATCCACCGCTTCTACAAGCTGTGAAAATATGAGCCAGTCCAAGCAGAAAACACTGTCAGTGTATTATAGCACCAACCTGCAAGTGTATTCAAATTTGAGTGCATCCAGTGCTGTGGAGCCCTGTTAGAATACTAAGCAATATCACACAGAGCCAAAAAGGGAAGCAAATATACAATAATCCTGTCAGGTTAACAAATAAAAATTGACAAAAAACATAGAGGTAAGCAACAGAGAATGGGTAGGAGTGAGTGTCACATGGAGGAACAATGAATTTAGATCTGTTCTTACTCTGAAATGTAGTAGCAGACCTTTGGTGCAGAAACACAGCCTCCCACTGTAATGCTGCTCTCTATGTACTCTGAAGGTGGTGTGAGGTTCTGCCCCATGAGTCTGTCTTTCTAACCCTACCCTCAGGAAACAGTGAGCTATTCAGCACTGTAGGAGGAAATTTCACTTGCATTCCATATCTGCTAAAAATGGCAAAACCTCTCTCCCTCGTCCAAAATGCCGGCATTAAAAATACTTGTGCAAAGCATTGTACCAGGAAATAGTGAGTCCTCTCCTCCCACTACTAATTATGGTGTACACCAAAGACTGCAGAGGGAAGCCTGGAAATATTCTGTCCATTCTATATGTATCCTTCATAGCAATTGATTAAAATATTGCAACATAAAATTTTGTGGTAAAAATGCATATTTATAAATAGTCAAGTATAATACCTTGAGGGACATTTGAATACCCGGTAACAATATCTTAAAATTGGTGCTTAAATCTGTCAGTAACCATGTGGTCCACACCAAAGATGAAGACCATTTTTCTAGTTGAACCTTTTCATATGAAAAGAAAAAGTGACACAGCTAATAATTCTTCAGTTTACAGAAAAATAAGTCAATACTTTAATAAAATAAATGTTTAAGTGTGCGTAAGCACTGAAAATGAAATTCCTCTAAAAGAAGAACAAAAATCGCATTATTTGCAGCACCACTGTCTCCCTTTTTACATTTATCTCTTTCCCTTCCACTGAGTTCACACACTTCCATATTTCAATAATAAGCACATAGAAATGCCTGATGGACTGCAGGATGTTTTTTTTTTACTTCTGCTGCCTAGAAAAAAATTACATAAATCAAATAGCGAACAACTGCCACTTTACAGCTAAACGCTATTATAAATAACTGTTTGTATGTTTTCATCATTTATTTTCTGCCTGTCAACTACTGATAAAGATTCAGTCCCTAAAATCACTGTAATTTCCTCTTTGCTGTCATAAGAAAGATTTAATATGATGATAAAGAACAGATGAAGAAATGTATTTTCTATTTTTTAAATATTGTATGACTGTGCAAAGTTGTTTTAAGTTATTTTCCCCCCCAGTGGCCATGTCATTAATGTATTTTTGGGCATCGACACAAAATCTATAGTAGCAGAAAACAGTAGCTCCAAGGTTTGGGAGACAAACACATTGAAATAATCCTCAAAGAAACACTGTTTAATTTAATACTTGCATTTGCACATTTACAATAGCTTCAATGAAGAACTTCAGAGAAATAAAAAAAAATTAAATATAGTCCATATTTATCCATTTACTACAATTGCAGAAAAAAAGTGTCCACATGATTATATACCAGCCAGCAGAGGTGTACACATGATTATAGAACCACCAATAGAGGTGCTCATGTGATAATATACCAACAGTGATGCCCACATGATTATATACCAGCCAGCAGAGATGCTCATGCATACTTGGCGAGCTGTTGATCTTCCCAGGGAGGTGGGGGGAGGGGTGGAAGGTATGGGCAGAGGTGGCGGAACTTACTTCATTTTTGGCCCCAGCCCTGTGACGTAATCATTTCACGATGCAATTCCCTGAGAATCGCATCATGGCAGCACAAATCCTGCCCACTTCACTAGGAAGTGAGCAGCTGTGGGAGGAAGCCCTACTCTCCGGGAGTCCAGGAGTCCTACCCTTAATTCGGGAGTCTTCCGTGCATTCCGGGAGAGTTGGCAAGTATGTGCACATGTAATTATATACCAGCTAGCAGTGATGCCCATATGATTATATAGCAGCCAACAGAGGTGCTTAAGTGATTATATACCAGACAGCAGTGATGTCCACATAATTATATAACCACCAACAGAGATACTCATGTGATTATATACCAGCCAGCAGTGATGCCCATATGATTATATAGCAGCCAACAGAGGTGCTTAAGTGATTATATACCAGACAGCAGTGATGTCCACATAATTATATAACCACCAACAGAGATACTCATGTGATTATATACCAGCCAGCAGAAGTGCCCACATGATTATATAGCAGCCAGCAGAGGAGCTACTGTGATTACATACCAGCTACAGTGATGTCCACATGCTACATACCAGACATTTCATGTACAAGTAGAATAACAACTCTTTTACTAGCTATAAAAACTAAGTTTGCTGAATTCTGAAAAACCTACCTTAGAAATGACCCAATAAATATCTATATAAATAATTTACACCTCAATACAACCTTAGAAGTTCAAAAATAAAGAGAGAGCATCAAATATAGTGTAAATCTTTAAAACACATAAAAGTGCAATAGTGCTTATTGGACTCGTACCAAGACAATAAATAATGTAGGTATATCTGATGTATTAGATGATAATGTTCTTAAAGCAGAATCCTCAGATCTCCCAGATGAATTCCGAATAGAGCTAGAACTCAAGAAAATATAGCCGCAGATAGTGTAATACGTTTCAGATTATGTGTCACAGTGTCCTCAATAGAATCAAGATTTTCTTCCAAAGAATATATTTAATATATTTGATATGACAATAACCTTAAGACAAGCAATTGCCCATACACAAAAATCACATAAAAAGGCCATCAAAGGTAGTCCATCACTTAGCAGGTTCTTCTACAAGGGTAGGCAAGTTCCTGGGCAGTAGAAAATCGTTCCAATACTGCTTGCAGGTGGAGAGTACAGTCACCCATCACCTGACGCATTTCACCTATCAAGACTTTAGCAAAAGGAATACCAACACTGAGACACAAGGGTTTAAATCGTTCGCATCATATGGCTTTAAATGTCTTTTCTCACAGCAAACTGACAGGGTGCTCCTGAAGTCAGAGCAAAGCCTTATACAAAGATTTGTGTAACCCAATCAATTGAGAAAGGAAGAAATATGGTTTACCATGAACATAGTAAAAGGGCTATTTTTTAAATCAAATAATATATGGAGTTTTTTAACATAAAAACAAAACAAAACAAAATAAAACATGTGAAATAAAAATACAAAAGATAAATGACGTAGTTTCACATACGGCTACAATCTGCATAACAAAGAGAAAGCATTTCAACAGCTGTAACTTATCTCAACTATCAGAAAGATATTACATTGGCACACAATTGGTTCTGTTTAGTAACAATTTATAAGGATATGCTAAGATGCATTGTGTTATATAGTATAATATACTGAATGGGTCTTCAAATTCCTATTTACGCAAGGGACATATTAATATAGATATTAGTAATAAACACTGACAGGAGAATACATCTGTAAGGGAAATTAGTTAGAAATATATCATAAACTAATACTTGTGCTGAATGGAGCACTTCACCATAACAGCCAGGGCCTAAATGACAATTTACATAGGAGCAAAGTCCACCGCCAAAGAACTAATCGCAAACCTTGATTTCGCCCATCTTGACCATATCTTGTAATATTTTGGCATGGTATCCCGTGACTGATAAGTAAATCTTTCGTCCCCCACCGCGACATTCACTAGAACCAGCCAAGCGCCAAAGTCCGGACGCTCCCGTGCCATCCACTCCCTGGCAATTGCAGCCTTAGCTAGAGCAAAAGGTTACGGACATATCTAGTCGCTGTCTTTCAATAAAAGGGTTATTGTGAATTTTTTTATCACATCAGATGGTGATAACAAATTTGTTAACAGCATTTAAAACAGCAATCTCATGAAAAAATTGAGTTTGTTATTTCAATATAAATTACTGTGGCAGGCTGCAAGAGAAATCATTACCATTTCATTGCTTTGTTTCTACAGACTGCTATTAATGATGTAGAACTATGCAGAGTTCCACAGTGTCATGAGACTACCACAGCAAACACAATCACATGACACATGATGTAGCAAGCAGAGAGGCTTAGGAACATCCCTCTGAGCTCTCTCTTTACTGTGCATTGTAAAACCCTCCAACTCCTTCCCCCCACCTCTGTCAGACCATGCATGCTCAGAAGAGCCTCCTCTTTGCTTTTTCCAGAGCAGAGCTGGGCCCAAGAACCTAGAGTGGCGTCACTGGGTTTCTACCCTAAATTTGCTAAATTTGCAAAGGGGACAGGTGATGGATGTCCTGTTACACCCCTCATAGGAACATTACATTATAAGCACTTTTTTAAATTATAAATCTTGTCTGTTTATACAAATTACCAAAATTTAAAAAAGCTTACATTCAATTGACAAATGTACATTAGTTATTATTAGTACCATTCTAGTACCATTACAGTGAAATAGGCTTTGGGGATATTACTGAACATAGTTTATAAATAATAATCACTGAAGACTTATCCCTGCTGTTCATTGCATCCATCTGTCATTAGCTAGACATAGGTGCTGTGGGCTAATTACAAGTTAATGAAATCTAAATAATAGGCTGGTCCCAATGTATTCGCTAAGGAGCAGTAACCGCACAGCAGCTGCTGCATTAGTGCCACAAAATGGCTAAAATAATAATAAATACATTATTATTAAAAATATTTATAAATAATAAACAGATTTTATATAATACATATATAATGCTAATCAATAAATGAGCCACTGAGATCAATAAATAAATCCTAATTAAAATAACATATGAATTATTGTATATCAATTAAAGTAATAAAACTGTAGCGTAAATATAACGGAGTATATTATCAACTATAGTATGTAATTCATACATGTCAGTTCCTTCAGGAGCATCTGCACTTGGCACTTTCCTCACACAGCTAGTTACAAAATATCTTATACAGTCTTTGAATTTTTAGGACACAACACCAGATAATATTGATAACCAACCAGAAATTAATAATATCACCATGGTGTAGATCGTTTAATCATGGACCATTTATAAAATCGTGTTCATATGCATGAAACGCTTGTGTTATGTATTAATGGTCAGCTTTACGGAGACACACCTGCAATATTTAGTAATCCCAAATAGCAGTCAGACAAAATGAGTACCCACAGAAGGGGCTACACCAATCACAGGACATAAGGTCCATACAGCATATTTTTCTTATATGAGGGGTTGCTGACCGCTCTTACAATAAAAGTATTAAATTCTCAGAAATGCCTTTTCCGGTTTAAAAAGCAAATGTAATGGTGAATTGACTAACGCATATTTCCACCTTTACCTGAGGTTTCTTAAGAGGCAAACAAAGGCACAGTCTGTTCTGAGACAGTATGCAAATCCGCACACACCAATGAATGTTAGTCATTAATTGAATATCTGCTGTGGGAATTTGAGTCTCAAAGGTCCATTAAATATATACAATCTAATATAATATTTATTGACCAAACTAAGCCAAACTGACAATAAGTAATTAAATATAATATCCAAATGCTAAAATATAATAAAAAAGATTTACTTATGGCTGTATAGTTCAACACAATTTGAGTAGTTTGAGTAACAGAAGACAACTATGCATTGTGACACTAACACTGAAATAGTGTTTTTAGGCAGGTATGTTTGTCCCAGGTTTCTGACCTACATGTATTAAAAATCCCAGAAAAATGTTTATCTTTATTTTAAAGGTTTGGTAAGGGCTTTTGGCCTTTGTCCTACTGGAATTTCTAATGTTTTCTTTTTTTATAGTTTAACCGTCAGAAATGACTCGTGTTTAGTTAGTGCCAGATATTCAAGGTGTTTATTTTAAAAAATTTTTTTTAATTTTTCTGCTTAATAAAACTGGCTAAGGCCAGTTGCACCAAAACCTTGGACTTGTGTGATTTTTCGGCTGCTGTACACTACCATCTACCCCAAAAGATGGCACCTGTTTGTCTAACCTGACTACAGTATCATCTAGGCAACCTTGGGGGACTCCGCTAGTGTGCACTAATTGTGTTCGGTGGCCAGCTGAGCTTAACTTTCACAGTCCCCAGCCACCGAACAGCTTCACGGGGGGTGGGGCGTGTTATCGCACAGCCCCCTCGGGACACTTGAACTGTCCCTCTTGAACAGAAGGGGACAAGTGTGAAGTAGAAGGGGAGCAGTTTGAAGCAAGGGGGGCAGTGTGAAGCAGGAGGGGGAGCAGTGTGAAGCAGGAGGGGAGGCAGTGTGAAGCAGGAGGGGGGTCAGTGTGAAGCAGGAGGGGGATCAGTGTGAAGCAGGAGGGGGATCAGTGTGGAGCAGGAGGGGGGGCAGTGTGAAGCAGGAGGGGGGGCAGTGTAGAGCAGAAGGGGGGCAGTGTAAAGCAGGATGGGGGCAGTGTGGAGCAGGAGGGGGGCAGTGTGGAGCAGGAGGGGGAATAAATTTCACATTTGTTACCTGTATTGCAGGTCAAAGCAATGGGGTCGATGTGAAGCAGGAGAGGGGGGCAGTGTGAAGCAGGAAGGCGAACAGCGTAATGGAGGGGGGCAGTATGTATAAATAAAAATTTATAATAATAATAATAATAATAGTGTAATGCAGTGAAGAGTGGTGTGCTGGATGGGGGACATTGTGATGAAGGGGGGCAGTGTGCTGGATGGGTGACATTTTGATGCAAGGGGGCAGTGTGATGCAGAAGGTGGGGCATTGAGATGCAGTGGGCAGTGTGCTGGATGGGGGACATTGTGATGCAACGGGGCAGTAGTGTGATGCAGAGTGGACAGCAGTTTGATGCACGGGACATATAAGTGTGATGCACGGGACATATAAATGTGATGCACGGGACATGTAAGTGTAATGTAGGGACATATGTGTGATGAAGGGACATGCTAGGGCCATCTGTATGGATTACTTGTCATTTCCATTTGGCCCAATAAAGGAAAGATGATGCCCATTGCTTTTAACAAGTGCATAATTTATAGGCTTATTGTGTCAAGCTTTTTGTTCCGATACCTGGATACTTCCCCTCTAGAAATCCTGTGTTTGCCCCTAGACAGCAGTGGAGTCTGGACAGCATTCTTAATCAAATTCACTTCATCTGGACTGATGTAGAAGACAAGTTTTTTTTTTAATTATTATTTATTTTTTACAAAAGTCAAGTGTATTATGGTCTTGGAAGTGGGAATATGATGTGTGCTGGGGGGAGGCAGTGGGTTGAAATTTTGCCTATGGCGTGCGAGAAACCGTGATTCTAGATAAAAATAAATATAGATGCAAAAGTGACTTAAAAAAACATTCTACTCAGTTTGGTTTTCTGTCATATATAGGGCTCATTGGCAATCTGCAGAAGTTTTCACACATTTGCTTTACAAAAGCATTGTACCAGCTATTTCAATAAAACAGATATTTCAGAATTCATAAAAAGTAAGCATCTGTTCTCATGAAGTAAATTGACTGTCACACTACTCCATACTTGCCCACTCTCCCGGAATGTCCGGTACACTCCCAAATTCCAGGTGGATCTCCCAGACTCTCTCCTGCATCCTGCCTCTTCCTAGTAAAGTGGGCAGGATGGGAACATCTAGGATGTGTCATGTTGGCCGCACCCCTTGCATCGAGTTGGCAGAGCCAAAATGAAGTGATTTGCATGCTTAGCCCCCTTATGTCCTCACACTTCACCTCCCCTCCAGGATTTCCCGGAGGGAAAGAGTAAAAAGATTGTAAGTACAGTCATGTCTCCAAACATATTGCAGTCTGTTCAGCATGAATGACAACCAGATCAGTGATCACTCTAGCAACATAATTGTACCTAGCCAAACGGCACTGATCTGGTTGTTCTGACCACTGGTTCTGTTTAATTATCAAAACAATGGCAAGGAAGAAATAATAGCAAATTGTGCATTTAATAAAAGAACACACCTATGACATTTATATGAGTTAAGTCACCTAAGATCAGTAGTTGCTAGTTTTCTATGTACTGTATCTAATCTGGAAAATATGAGTCATTCATCCTTAATATACATAATATACCTATCTAACAGAAGTTTACCTAGGACAAATTTACTGTTTTGATAGGTAAACAATACAATCAGATTTCTAGGTCCCAGAATTGTTAGCAAATGCAGAATTCTCTCCCTAGCAGCCATATCCGTTGAATAGCTATCATATCAGCTCATCCATATTCCTTAAGGTTTTTACTTACTGTGATTCTCCAGACTATCTGTCCCAGAGGCATTAGCACCATCTGTGCCTTTTTTACATTCTGGTTACATGCTCTGGCCATTACTAATTTTGAAAAGCATAATAAAAACATTATAAGGCATGTCAACCAACACAACCTTTTTTTTTATTATATCCAATCTACCGAACATCATTGTTAAAATCATGCATGAACAACTTGTTTACTTTACTTTGTTCACCTAATATGAACAACTAGTTTATTTCTACACTACATGTCATTTAATAAAAAATTCAATGACCTTAGTACAATCTACACTGTATTCAGGTTTTCCAGAAGACATATTATAGAAAGATAATAAATACACAGACAATATTTGCTAGCAAAAAAAAAATATTTATTACAAGCTGTTGAGTTATACTATAGATTTTGTACTTATTAGTCTACACATTACAATGCGCTGCATCATGTTTGATGTAGATAACATTATTTATGCATCGTTCTACTGCTACAATGAGGCAGTGTGATTTCCTTCTAGATAATTAATTAGGAAATTGTGAAACTATTGGAGACATACATTGTACAGTGTTTTTATTCACACAAGAATAGTATCTGGCAATGGTATTAAAGCTCAAATTAATACAAATTATATTACAGTCTGAAAGAAAGTGGACAGATTCATTAGTATTCAGAATGAGAGAGGAAATTAATTATTATGTAACAACACATTGAATCTTATTAGCATACAGCTGTGATTTTTTTTGTCATATGTATTGTGATGCTGTGTAACACATAGCTATTATAATTTAATGTGACAAATATAGGACATGATACAAATAATGGATATCCATTGTAATCCATTATATGTCGTTGTTAAAAATAAGTAAAAATATATTTTCTTTCAACCCTAAGTAGCAGACTGGGCTTCTACCATTAAAATTAATAAAATGAAGAATTTACCGATTGGAGTGTACCTTGTTAGATGGAATTGCCCAAATTCATGGGTGCTATAGCCTGACCAATAAGTTACTGAGCATTATGTTTCTAGACCAATAGGTTGAATCATTCTAGTGAGACTACTCAATTACATTAGAATTTTACCAGGAATTGACACTTCATTGGACAGCATCGCTGTAATATCGTGGATGCATCAATATAAGGTTGATGCATCCCATTTAAATGCAACATCATATAAGGTATAGTTGGCAGTACTTACATTTATCTAGTTTAGATAGCTGTAATTGCATAAAGAATAAATTTCACATCTGTTACCTGTATTGCAGGTCAAAGTAAAGGCTGCATGGGATACTGTGACACCACTTTAATTCTCCAAAAGGTGTTATAGCACACTACGGGGGGGTATTCAATTGTTTCCGTTAACGTGCTAAAACAAAAAAAACGAGCGCTCTAAAAATATTAGCGTTAATACGGTAATATGCGCAGAATTACCGTTAATACGGTAGTTTACTCGCTGAATTTCATCTCGCAGCTCAGGGAGCTGCGAGATGAAATTTAGCGAGTAATTACCGTATTAACGCTAATATTTTTAGAGCGCTCGTTTTTTTTGTTTTAGCGCGTTAACGGCAACAATTGAATACCCCCCAAATAATGTGTTCTAGCAACATGGGGGCCACAGATTTATGAAAATATGTTCACGGGCAACATGAATCTCTAATGCTTGGTGGACCAAAAATGATACAATGAGTGTTCATGGTTCATAGCGTTAATAAAAGTGGCACTGACAACATATAGGGATAGGGTTCGATACCGTTAGAATGCCAACTATCATTGAGATCATTGAGTATGGCAAACACAATGATCTTTTTGATACCCTTTATTTTAGATGCATCCGACATGTGCTGTACACATTAAACTGTACCACAGATAAAAAGACAACAATTTAGTTTTTCGCCCTTACAAGATGTGAGGTGTAACTCTTTACATCTTCAGCCAAACTGAGCAGTGTGAGAAGAGATATTACCACAGTAAAGGGAGACATGGAGGGAATGAGCAGGTATACATTTATTAAAAGCATCAGCCTTTTAACAGAAAAATAAAATCCTACTACCAACAGAACAGGTGTGAAAGATACCACACAGACCTAGCAAATCAATTAGTTCAGAATAACCTTAGTAATTGCTTGCAGATGTGCACTGCATTATATTTCAAATCAGCTCAGCTTACTAAATGTTTTCTCTTTAATTAATGCATATACCTAATTTGTATTAATAGCAGAATGCACTGTGAACATGGCCCAATCAACCACAACTATGCATTTTGTGCACAATTTTTCCAAACGGTCCAAAGCATTCTTTACAGCTCATACACATGTGTGCTCAGACCTTGCAGCAGGGCCTGCAGTATAATGATCTAGTATACTAAGGCATAGATTTATGAATAAGTTTCAAAGGAAACTTCACACATGTTTACACATTTATTCATTTCTATACCCCAATTGACAAGATAATTTATAAATTATTACTATTTACTTCTCTGCTGTGTTCTGGTTACTGTACATGCATATTAGAGAGCTTTCTAACCTTGTTTTGTGTGCTAAAAGATGCGGGTGATATCAGAGGTTGAAACAATTGGTTTCTGGGTTCTCACATGGCATTTTGTCTGGACTCTCACATTCATGACAGGTAAACTGGACTCTCACATCCATAGCATGATGCCTGAACTCTCACATCCATAACATGACTCCTGGACTCTCATAGCCATGGCTGGATAACTGGACCCTCACATCCATGACATGATGTCTAGACTCTCATAACCATGGCATGATGCCTGAACTCTTACATCTATAACATGATGCCTGGACTCTCATAGCCATGGCATGATGCCTGAACTCTCATACACATGGCATGATGCCTGAACTCTCATACACATGGCATGATGCCTGGACTCTTACATCCATAACATGACTTTTGGACTCTCATAGCCATCCATGACATGATACTTGGACCCTCACATCCATAACATGACGCCTGGACTCTCATAGACATTGCATGATGCCTGGACCCTCACATCCATACCATCCATAGCATGACGCCTGGACTCTCACATGCATAATATGATGCCTGTACTCTCATAGCCATGGCATGACACCTGGACTCTCACATCCATGGCATGATGCCTGGACCATCACATCCATGACAGGTAGACTGGACCCACACATCCATGACAGGTAGACTGAACTCTCACATTCATGGCATGGGGCCTGGACTCTCACATCCATGGCATGACGCCTGGACTCTCATAGACATGGCATGACGCCTGGACTCTCATAGACATGGCATGACGCCTGGACTCTCAGAGACATGGCATGACGCCTGGACTCTCAGAGACATGGCATGATGCCTGGACTCTCACATCCATGGCATGGTGCCTGGACTCTCACATCCATGGCATGGTGCCTGGACTCTCACATCCATGGCATGGTGCCTGGACTCTCACATCCATGGCATGGTGCCTGGACTCTCACATCCATGGCATGGTGCCTGGACTCTCACATCCATGGCATGGTGCCTGGACTCTCATTGACATTGCATGGTGCCTGGACTCTCATTGACATTGCATGGTGCCTGGACTCTCATAGACATGGCATGATGCCTGGACTCTCATAGCCATGGCATGATGCCTGGACTCTCACAGCCATGACAGGTAGTCTTACTGTTCATTTTGTGCTTTGTTAAAGTAATGTTGTTGCACTCTGCAAATCAGTTATCATTTAGTGCCACAAAAAGAAGCAATTTAAACATTGTTATGCAAAATAACACAACAGGAAATATATGAATAACAACGCTTGCAAATCATCTTACCAATTTGAGGACACCAGCTTACAAATGTTGCAGAGAACTGTATCACTTTATCTTCTGAATTAAATAGGAGCTGTCTTAGCAACATAAAACCATAATCATGTCTTGAAACCATCATATAGACTGGTTATTTTACAAACTTAACTTCTGCCCTCTATTTCATTCTAAACCTTGAATGAATCTCTCTCATAAACTACTAACATGTCTGCTGAACTTGCCATTCTCTCTCATTCTCACAGAATGCCCCAAGCATTATGTGATATCATCAGAGAGGTAGGAGGCAAGGGCCAATAACTAACATATTGGTTATGGCTATCATAGTGTAAATGTCATTTATAACTGTACAACTGGTAACTGGTCCACTAGACAAACAAATCTTAGCATTAGATCCTCAGCTGCAGAAATGAATTTTAGTAGGTTTATTATTGACATTGCAGCCCTACAGTGATGTCTCTAGCCTGCCTTACCTTCAAGTTGTCGAAGTCAGCAAATTGGATAAAGTCATTTCAATTAATATCGAGCAAACTTGATTGTCTTTGTCTGAAATTATGCGTAGAGCATGCTACGGCGTAAAAGGGCGTATCCACCCGCAACACATGGCAATAAACAGTTTCTACACTTTTACACACATTCGCACAAACATAAACATTTGTAAATAGTACACATTAATTGTAGTTGCAACACAGAGTCATTTATGTCGAAATATAGTAGAATTCATGTTTAACAAAGGAGGTATATGCATACTAGTGAATCCTATGGTTCAGGTTAAGGGAAATATGTCATGTCTGATATCATATTAATCCCCTTTACATCAGCAGCTGTCCGGTGCATTCGGCGAAGAGATCGCACATTGCATACTTTAGTTATTGATGTTAGGGAATAAACCTTTAATATGATATTGACTGTGAAATGCTAATGACTGATTGTAATTGGAGTCTTGGCGGGAAGAACAGAGCTCATCCCCTGGAGAGATGACCCCCACCTTTGGATTCCTCAGATTGAATCAGCCTGTGATGTGCAACTCCCTGGACCCACCTGAAGCCTGGACCAATAGAAGCCAGCTATACCATCTGCATTGTTTCACTTTATCTCTGTTTGCATATAAGCAGTAGCTCTCATGTAGTGTTCAGTCACCTTGACCACAGACTTCAGACCTGAATGACTGTACACTGGATCCAGAGCGCCTGCGATAAGTAACGGCTGTACTTATTATTATTTCGCTTGAATTATTCTGCTACTTTTTGAGAATAAATATTTGTGAGTTGGAAACACAAATCGAGATTCGACAATCGTTATTGGATAGCGACAAAACGCTCTTAACAATTTATTAGTAGAAGATGCAGTGTATACAGTGTTAGTCCCATTCCTCCGTCACTCACACTGAAGGGTTAATGACTGCAGTAATCTGGCATCAAGAGTGAAGAGGGAAATAGTATATTCTAGAAAGACTACCAGTACAGTTACCTATTACCATTTGTTTTCATATAATATACTTTATATAAACATTTGCTCATGCCTCTAAAGCCTGTGTACCATTTATCTGAGATGCATTAGATGCTGTGCCACTGAAACAATAAATGTCAGTTTGAGAGAGAACACTGAAAAATGAGATACTGCAACAATTATCTTATAAGAGTATTATCTTGTGATGCTTCATTTTGACATTAAAGGAGCTACTTAAACAGTTTTTCAGGAGATGACTGCTAAGGGTTTAATGGGTTTTTAAAGTGTATTCTGTAAATCCAAGACAATTAAGAAAACCGCAGTACACTAATAGGTACATAAAATGCCACATTGTAAATATGGAGTTGCTTACTTTTATTCCCTGCATTTCCATAACAATTTAATTTTGGGCAACTTATTCACAAAAAATGACCAACCAATTTATTAAAGTAATCAAATATGTTATGCAAAGCCCTCCAACATTTAAATATAATTTCCAGTGATAGTTTGCTACTGTGCGTGTGGATTTCTGCATGACATGCAGCACAGTCAGATGAATAATTAAATAGGCATAACGCTTTATTTTATTTCTTTATCACCTGAATGTAGGTTATAAATACCTGTCAGCATTTTATTTAAGTTGAAGTTTGATTTTGAGATTAATTATTAACAAATTAATTAATTGTTAATTATTAGTGTTGCACTTCGGTGACATTATGGTCCTTAGAGACATGCAAGTTGATTATTAAAATTATTATTTATATGGCACCAAAAATATTCTGCTGTGCTGTACAGAGAATATATAATCATTCACATCAGTCCCTGCCCCATTGGAGCTTACATTCTAAATTCCCTAACATGTAGTACTAGAACACTCTGGACTGTCAGGGAAAATGTTCCAATTGCAAAATGTTAGAAAATAATAATAGGTCCATATAAAGTAATGATGCTTTCACAACAAATCATAAATTAAATGAAATAATAAATAAAAAAATCTGAATAGCATAAACTAGTAAAATACTGTGTATGTATTAGGTACCCATTGCAAGACTATAGATATTAAATATGTACTACTATATAAAATTGACATTACATACACCTATCAATAATAAATAATAAAGCTGAATAGCATATCAACAGATACAGCGCTATCACAAGAACAACAATAAACTTATTCATTGACACTGGCCATATCCCAGAGAACGATCCATATATAAGTCCACAATATCAGAATCCCTGCACCGCTTTAGTACAACTGCACCAACATAAAGGCAGGAATTTCACTCACAAACCACAACACACGCGGTTCATCCCGCAGCGCCAGTTCTGCTTACCAAAAGTGGCTCACTGGCCACACCGATGGTGCTAGATAATAAAAGGAAATGAAGTGCTCCCAATAGGTCAAATGTTTGTTACCATATATACAAGTATAAGTTGACCCAGGATAACAATACCAATCAGCTACACGTTTCAAATTGGACTCTTCTACAGGCTGTTGCAGACATGGATGTGTAGTGAAGGAACCACCTTATTTACACCTTGAAACCACTGAGAAGCACGTAAGCAATAAGGATAGTTTAACACATATATAAAAATATATGTAGCTCATATATAACAACATATCTTTGATGACAGTTTTTACTTTTTTTTTATATTTTCATTGAAATAAGTATCAAATATATGTCATGAGTATTATGTTTTCTTTCGCCACCCACAATCTGTGTCTGGAACAGCCTATAGAAGAATCAATTTCAAAACACGTAGCTAATTGACATGGTTATCCTGTGTCAACTCCTATTTTGATATTAGTGGTATGTGACGAGAGATAGCCCTTAGTGTCTTAAAGCAATCACATTGGTATAAATTGTAAGTGCAGCATCTTCTATTTTTATACACTTTTATCTATTGAGAACCCCAAATTTAATTTTATTATCCAGTGCCTTTAGATATTGCATTTAAAAAGTGTCATAAACATTTATATTGCTTGTTTGCAGTATAGTATGGGGTATAAATCATTAGGGTAAAAACCTTTAATTCATGCAACTAACACTGAAAATAATAATTATGAATTGTATATCACATATTATATTCCATTGTGAACCCAGTCTATATAATCTATGTGCAATATTTGAATCCAGTAGCCCAAAGAAAGCCCCTACTGTTCATCCTCAGGTGGTTGATACAGGCATTTGCAGAGATCACAATGTTTAGCCTATAAGGCTACTAGACATTAACATATTATGTTCCATTCATTGATTTTCACACCAAGTAAAAGCTTTCGCTTTTCAACAAACTGTGTGTCAAAACCAAAGAGTGTTTTAAAAATGATGTTTTTAAATCATATAAAATGTACAGCAAAATAGATCATTCTAAAAACTTTATTCACGTTACCACAGCTAATTTAATCAGCCCAAGGCAATAAAAAGAATTTATGAGAGCTAAATGCAGCTGTAAGATAAGAAAACCATTGTACATTTTCTTAAGTGAGCCATTTCTGGACATTTAACATGACATTTCAAAAGGAGGCTGGGAATGTGACACATTCACCACAGTACATACTCTACTGCTAAGTAGCTAACATATGTTCTGCATGACAAATTAAATCTCACAGCATAAAACAAAGCAGAGTTATCTGCAATAATTAGTACATGTTTAACAGTTACCACATACTGCATTATTAATATACATAACTGGACTCTTCGGCTATGAAGGTTTTTATTAGAGATGGGCGGGTCCGGTTCTCCGAGAACCGAACCCACCCGAACTTTGGGTATCCGAGTACCGAGCTGAGCAGCTCGGTACTCTCCCGCCAATTCCGAATCCAAATCGAGGCCGAACGTCATTGTGACGTCGTCGGATCTCGGGACTCGGTTCTCGCGATACTTCAACTTTATAAATACACGCCTCCACAGCAATCCATCGCCATTTGACAGAGGGAGAGAGCAGGGTGTAGTCATAGGCTAATTAGAGCAGGGACAGAGAAAGAATACAATATTGTTCTTGCAATTGCTCTAACCAAAATCGCTAGTGCAGAGAGGAGGATAGAGGTTTATTATTTTTTCTTCATATTTGGCACTCCCCAGCGCTTTTGGGTTGTCCCCCATAATTGTGCATTAATATTTCTGGCTGTCAAAAGTCATATCTGTCAGCAGTATCTACTCAATAAATGTTAGCACTCCTCAGTGTTTTTGGGGTGTCCTCTCTAATTGTGCATTAATATTTCTGGCTGTCAAAAGTCATATCTGTCAGCAGTATCTACTCAATAAATGTTAGCACTCCTCAGTGTTTTTGGGGTGTCCTCTCTAATTGTGCATTAATATTTCTGGCTGTCAAAAGTCATATCTGTCAGCAGTATCTACTCAATAATTTTAAGCACTCCTCAGTGTTTTTGGGGTGTCCTCTCTAATTGTGCATTAATATTTCTGGCTGTCAAAAGTCATATCTGTCAGCAGTATCTACTCAATAATTTTAAGCACTCCTCAGTGTTTTTGGGGTGTCCTCTCTAATTGTGCATTAATATTTCTGGCTGTCAAAAGTCATATCTGTCAGCAGTATCTACTAAATAATTTTTAGCACTCCTCAGTGCTTTTGGGGTGTCCTCCCTAATTGTGCATTAATATTTCTGGCTGTCAAAAGTCATATCTGTCAGCAGTATCTACTAAATAATTTTTAGCACTCCCCAGTGGTTTGCGCTCAGAATGGATTCAAAGCAGTCCACATATGATCTGAATGAGCAACCACGTTCTGTCACCAGTCCTGATGTTAGTGTTCCCAGTACGTCATCTGGCCAAGGCGATGTCAAACAACAGAGTGTTTTCAAATTAGTGCAAAAAACAAAAACCAAAAAAAAATTTACTGTATTGAAGCGAAAAAGAAGTGTAACTGAGCAAAAGTTAAGTGACGATAAAAAAAAAATTGCAAGCATGCCATTCTACACACGCAGTGGCAAAGAGAGAATGAGGCCTTCACCTTTGGCTATTAGTGGCAGATCCCAAAAAGTTACCCAGCCTACAATTGGTGCACAACTACTGTTACGCGTCAAAGCCGAGCTGCAAGATAACAGTGAGGCATTGCAGGAGAATATTTGCTCTGATTCACAAATGACAACAATCCCTGTGGAGAGTCCATCCAACAGTGGGATGTCTAATCGTGAGCATTCTGCTGATGTGTGCCTTAATAGCCCGAGTGTAGCCGGTGATACCCAAATTGAGGATGCCACTTTGGAATTAGAAGAGGATGAGGGGGAGATTTGTGTAGGCGACGAGGGCGCTAATGATGATGTTGATGATTATGATGCAGACAGATACCAAATTGCCTTTCTCAATTTCTATTTATATTCTAGATTATATAACGGCTGAATAGTTTTCTATTTTACTCCTAGTGGAGAGAGGATCTGATGCAGACAGATACCAAACTGCCTTTGTCCTTTTCAATTTATATTGTACAGTATATAACGGCTGAATTTATTAGTATTTTATACAAGTGGAGGGGGGCCTAGAGAGACAGAAACCAAACTGGCTTTCTCCATGTCAATTAATATTGTACAGTCTATAACGGCTGGATTTTTTTGTATTTTATACAAGTGGAGGGGGGCCTAGAGAGACAGAAACCAAACTGGCTTTCTCCATGTCAATTAATATTGTACAGTCTATAACGGCTGGATTTTTTTGTATTTTATACAAGTGGAGGGGGGCCTAGAGAGACAGAAACCAAACTGTCTTTCTCCATGTCAATTAATATTGTACAGTCTATAATGGCTGGATTTTTTTGTATTTTATACAAGTGGAGGGGGGCCTAGAGAGACAGAAACCAAACTGTCTTTCTCCATGTCAATTAATATTGTACAGTCTATAATGGCTGGATTTTTTTGTATTTTATACAAGTGGAGGGGGGCCTAGAGAGACAGAAACCAAACTGTCTTTCTCCATGTCAATTAATATTGTACAGTCTATAATGGCTGGATTTTTTTGTATTTTATACAAGTGGAGGGGGGCCTAGAGAGACAGAAACCAAACTGTCTTTCTCCATGTCAATTAATATTGTACAGTCTATAATGGCTGAATTTTTTGGTATTTTATACAAGTGGAGGGGGGCCTTGAGAGACAGAAACCAAACTGGCTTTTTCCGTTTCTTTACATATTTAACTATAAGTGTAGGGTGTAATATACATTCAAAGACGATGGCTGCATTGCCAATATGCATAGATGGAGAGGAAGACAATCTGTTTTGTGTGTAGAATAGGCCTACCAACGAAGAATTAAACTGTTTTTTTGGATGATTTATTACCTCAACAATTAGATTACTTGTCTCTAAAACAGTTGGAGCACTAAATTGGGTTAATTTAGGCCCAAAAACATGGATTTTCAAAAAAAATAGCAAAACAAAACCAAACAAAACCAAAACCAAAACCAAAACACGCAATGGCAGTTTTGCAAAACCAAAACCAAAACCAAAACACGACGGTAATCCAGATCCAAAACCGAATCCAAAACCAAAACACGGGGGTCAGTGACCATCTCTAGTTTTTATGTATTGTAGAGCTGTACTCCCATAGTTCCAAGAAAATGGGCAGACACATCACAATTATAACTACTTTAAAACCATTGTCACGTGACATCATAGGTCATGGCATGGACTAAATGTAGATATGCCCTGCTGCCAATGGATAACAGTTATCAGGGCTGAGGTTGAAATTTGTTGGCTCACATAGATAAGCTGCCAAAATTGTGTGTCATTTGGGTGCATACATACAGGTGATGTCCCTGTACATTTGTTCCCTGTTCAATGCCAAGACACACACCTCAGACTTTCAATATTCCTGTGAAAGGAGCAAGGGACATATTCAGGGCATTAGCGCAACAAAGGAGGCATACAGGAAGCCCTGAGCATTTACATGCCGGTCACTTGTGCTCGTCATAGGTATATTATAAGCTCCCATCTGAGGTCATCTTGAGTGTATTTGTGTTCCATCCAATGCCAGCTGAATGGAGTACATACATAGGGGAAATGCTGGGAAATCACAAGAGTGCAAGGATGCTATAACCGGCAGGGCAGCTCAGGCCTCCCTGACTTTTAAACCTAGGAGAGCCAAACCCAAAGTGGGGGAAGGCACAACCCCATGCCAGCATAGGAGACTGTGATTGCAGTCTCGATTGCACACCTCGGCTCCCTGTCAACAGCTTGGGCGGAAGCATGCAAAGGCATCCCGTTTGCCCAGACAACAGCCGGGACGTTAAGGAAAGGACGGCCTCAGATAATACTCGAGCCTTCACAACTAACGCAGCGACTTGTGACAGCAGTTTTAGGTATCATAATTTGTATATCTGCTTGTTCAATGTTGTTATTATTATGACAAGCCAGCTATATTAAAAAAAAATTCATTAGTTTTGTTAATATTTAATTTCAGATGGCTGATATTACAAGCAAGATAATTTAACTCATCTATTTTTCTTTAAAATTTTATGTTTTTTATCACTTAAGTATTTGTATACTATTTGACATGTGTGATTATCCTATGGGCTGCAGGGTTTCCATTTTATTCAGCCCTTAGTAAATCTGTTGGGCGTTTTTCACCAGCCCAGCCCAGCCCAGCTAAAAGTTATGGCCCAACACACACATTGTTCTGGCTCATTGACATGACTGTTGAACAACGAGTGAGCAATATGGCCATAAACCATTGATCTGTTGGCCATTGATCTGTTTAGCATGGCATCATGCGTACATTTTTGCGAAGTTTTAGTGATACAATACAAAAAAAAGGCCCATTTTTGGTTTCATTGATACTTCACTGAACTTATAATCTATAATAGAGTAGAGAAAATGATAATGGACAGTACATTGTGGTGTTGCTCATGTTGGACTGACAACACTTAAGCCAAATTCTATAAATGAAACATGCTAAACTTTACAGCCAAATGAGGAATGAGGAAAATATTGCTCAGAATGGTTTCAAAAATTTGTCTCATCTTTAGTTTGGATAAACAGCATGATAAAAACACATAAAGATCTAAACAGATCTATACAGATCTAAATGTTTCAGAAATTAAGACTCTGCAGTATAAAATTAGATATCTAAATTCTGACCTAAGCAATAGACTTCAGTACAATTTATATTTACAATGCAGCAAAAATATTACGCAACACCAAAATGTAGCTCAAAGATCTAAACTGTTTATTACCACTACCTCTTAAAATCTACAGCATAAATGAATGAATGTTAGAACTCATATGACCAAAGGTCTTTTGTTGCTGGTTAAACAAGTTTCTCAGATTTCAGAATTTTTCTCTACTTTGATATATTGAAATTACCTTTCTCACTGCCATCTGGCCATGTAAAGAATGTTTTGATATATAACACTTAACAGATTGGCATGCATGGCATAATCAGGTCACCTTCACAAAGGTTAAAACTCATTTTTCTCAGACTTTGTGCAGTCTGGCAGCAAACTAAAACAAGCCTCGTCGGAAAATGGATTTTTAACTGGCCAGCCAATTGAAGTTAGTTTAATGGGGTTGTAGTGTTCAAAATAATTTTCATTATTAATTGCCTAAGACAGAACCCATAGAAGTATATTCATTGTTGCAGTCTATTGAGCTATAGTACAAGTGTACATAATTAAATGGAAAAGAACATCATTAATAAAATAAGTATTGTACTGTGTATCTTATCAATACACTCAGTATATTAAGGAATCTCAAATTAATGATACCAATTTAAATGGAAATAGAAACATTTGAGTATTAGGAATTCTGCTTAGTGTGTCATTTACTTATGTATAATGTATATTACCAGTATGCTTATAGGCTGCTAATAACACACAGACACACACACTAGGGGTCATTCAAAGTACGAACGGAGCAATTGGTAGGGCGCAGCCCATCTATATATGATATTTGAATCCTGTGGAGTCTAAAATGTGTAATAACAGATGTTTGCCGTGAGGTATATGTTATAGTCCGATAATTTACATTTATGTTTAAACATAACTTTTAGAAATGCACAGTTATTATTGTTATTATTATTATTATTCATATAGTGGCAACATATTCTGCAATGTTGTACAATCAGGGGAGGGAGCCCTGCTTGCTAGAGCAGCTAAAGGAAATTAGACATAAGGTAAAGGTGCTTCTTTTGTACAGTACGAAATAATGCTGTATGAAACCTGCTACACTAAGTTTACTTGCTAACCTAAGGGCTTTAATACCAGGGTATTAATGAAATTTGATAACGCCTCTGAAAAGATGAGTTTCTACAGCACGCTTAAAAGCTTGAAGGTTACGCCAAGGATTGGTCAAGGCAGTGCCCTCCAGTGTGTAGGTGCAGCATGGGAGAAGTTTTGGAGATGGGAATGGAATGTGTTGATAAGGGAGGATAATAGGCACGGGCCACTGGCAGAATATAGTGCATGTGAGGAGGAACATTGAGGTTTGAAGATTAAAATTATATATTAAAGATGCCAGTTTGTACTTTTGTATAGATAAAATTTTGCATTTAAAATAACAATGTCTTGTTTTATTATTAGAGCTACAGCTATTTTTTTACTGTTGTTTTTCTTCCTCAGTCTCAATACCAAAAACAATTTTCTTAGAAATTACTTAGAATTATCACTAGGTAAAGGTACTGTACACTAATACACCATTAAATGTCACCCACAAAATTTGACATGTTTTGTCTGGGAGTGCTTTAAAGATTGCAGTTTTAACACTAGAATATAATAGAAAGCACCCTGTATTTAATATGCATCATACATATTTACAAGCCACTCTAATTTTTGTATAAATATTTTTATTTTCTTATTGTTTTTTCTATTGGTCTTAAAAATAAATAGCAAACTGCACTTAAAGAAGACATGTATTTTGATTATAAAGAAAATTTACTTATGATAAAATGATAATTTGATGCAAGGAATATTATTTATGTAGCTAGCTAGAACAAGCTACAAAAATGCTGGAGTTATAAAAGATTGCATCATGTGTATGTGAGTAGTGTGGATATATGGAGGAGTGCCAGATAAAGAGGAAGTGTTAGAAAATCCTACTGCAGCAATTAAGGCACATTTACTTTAGTAAATTAATTGAGTAAATCACATGTGACCAAAACAATATTTAACATATCAAAGAAAATTTCAATATAAATAATACACTCATCTTAATTAAAAAATAAAAAATAAAATGTGATAATGGAGGCATGGAACTTCATAGTTAAGAACCCTTTTAACACAAAAATCTTTTAAATGTAATTAATCAATGTTTCTACAGCTCGTTGCCTCATGTATATTTATCAGAATCAAAAATAAAGCTCTACCATTTAAATTATAATCAAAGCTTCTTTTGCATACTGACAAAGTATTTACAGTAAGGAGCAATTAGTCTTTTTAGTAATTTTATCTATAATGGAAATATACTAATGGTCTTCAATTATAAGTGTCCAGAATTATTGGTATGGACTCAAAAACGGGGAGAAAATCACTAAGCAGTGGTAAATTATAAAATTATTTTCTTTCAAACAAAGAAGAGAATGTCAACTATATGTACTAAAAGGGATATAGCTGGCTAGCCTATGTTCAGTACCGGTGCTACCATTAGGCAAACCTAGGTGGTTGCCTACAGCACCAGTTTCACATGTCTGTGGTGGTCTGGATGTGTGACGATTGACTATGATGTCACAGCCAAGCACCACACTCCTACTCTGAGAAGCAGAGACTGCTGCTCCCACCTCTCGCCTGTTATGGTAAGAAGCTGCTAAGGGTTCAAGCCCAAAGCTCAAAGGGGAGCACTATCTTTGAGAAGACGTGTGGTCTAGCACTGGACCTGACACTAATCATAGCCTATTACACATTGAAGGACTAACACCAGCTTGGAGTTGTAAAGCAATAGTATGGTATTGGCACAGATGAATCACTCACATGTTCATATTAACAGGCTATTTAGTAGAAGATCGCAAATGTATCAGTCAAGAGTCAGCAGTCATGTATTCCTCCAGGACAATCATTGCCATATCTCTGTTCATTTAACCCCTGAAGTGTCACAAGACAACCTGCTAGTAGCACTTTTGATTGCACTAATTGTATCAAAGAAGCAAGCTCTGTCCTTATCTTTTTAACCACACCCATCTGTGAAAACATGAGCCATTTGGGGTCATGGATTACCAGCACAATCACCCAACTTCTGTTACAAATGTTTTGCTCTCTATATACTGTATACGTATACATTTGGGGAGCCAAACATGGCAGCAGCTATGCAGTAAACTGCTAGCAACACAGAACCATTTAAAGTGGGCCTCAGGAAGGCAGACATATGGAATGCTTTTCTCAATTTATTAGACCTGGAATTGCCTTTCAAAACCAAACAAAAACTAACATAGCCACCTATGGTTTAATAATCTTAGTAAATCTAAATGCAAGTCTGCATATGATGATAGCTTTCACTGAGCACGTATGACTTAAATTTCCACAGGCTGATATCACACATTCTTAAAATTCAGCTATATCCTTCATTGTGGTTGTTATTCCTGCAGAAATAGTCTTTTTCTAATGGCTCTCTTATAATTCAAACTTGTCATGTGCCTAGATTCTCAGATATAGTAGTTGGATTAATAATCAAAATGTTAATAATTTCAAGAATTTACCTGTTTCTGTGTTATTTATTGTGAGTGAGCAAAGACATTTCAAACTGTTGGTAACCTGAAAGCCATACAATGAATGGTCAAAAGCATGTGGACATCCCTTCTAATTATATGTGTGTGTTTTTTTAATACACTTATTTTTGGGAGGCACTGAAAGCACAAATCTATTATGAAATAGTTTCCAGTCCACTTAGTCAAATAAAAATGTAAATACCTGATTTCAGAGACATAATTAATGAACAATGAGAGGTCTAAAAATAATAATATCAAAATCAAAAATACATGGTCAGTATACAATAAATATATTAAAAGCACTAGCATGATTATAAAACATACTGTTGGGCGTAATTGTGTTAACTTGAGCACCTCCCATCATTTTGAAAGGTTACCTCCTATGATGGTAAGCAAGGAACAATAGTAACATCATACTATGCATTACTTTATTTATTACAGAAAATTACGTCACTGACAGAATTCTGGAATCCCATATTTCTATTTGTAAAATTAAATTCTACAAGAGTTTGAAAGTTGAACAAACACATCATTTAAAGCCTTGTGCTGCTGGACATTAGTACACCTTATATAGATCTGTATTTTATGTCAAATGGTTTAAAGATACATATTTTGCATCCAAATGTATAACACAATAAGCTATTTTTGTCTGGCAAGCTGCTTATTTGAACTAGAAGGTAACCTCCAACAATACCAGTTACTACCATGCTGATATTTAAAAAACAAAACAAAACTCAAACAACATAGAGTCTATTAGCTTCATTTAACCGTAATCTTACTTAATATATCATAACTTCATTTTTAAAAGAGAACTCAGTTAAAAAGAAATACACACACATTTTAATCTTGACAAAATGCCATTATTATGTACTTGGGAGAATAAAATAAAAAGCTGCTGATTCACATAGAAGGTTATAAAAATACAGTATGTTATATAAGAGTAGATATCATTTTGACAGAACAATACTTACAGACACTAACAGAAATATTGCTTCTTCAAGGAAAAACATATTACTATGTTACAGCCAGTCATATAGTTACAAGAACATTATTTGTTTTCTTCTGCTGTTTATGGGCTGCAAATCTAGGTTTTCAAAATTAGAGATGACGAGACCTACGGTATAGAGTATAATTTGTCATCTAAATATAATCACATCGAATTACAATCAGTGTATGAAAGAATGTATGTTCAGCAGGCAATCAGGCAAAATCAACACCACTTGAATGTACATGTTTCAGTCACCATTTTAAAAAGCAATTACACTATTCCAATTATATGTAAGCTATAATTGAGAAAGATCAAAAGCAATATATATATATATATATATATATATATATATATATATATATATATATATACACACACACATATATATATATATATATATATATATATATATATATATATATATATATATATATTTATATATACACACATACATGTACACCTTATGATCTTTCTCAATATATACACAGACCCCTTAAAAAGATTCATAGAAACTTTCAGCTGAACAAGCCTTAGGGCTAGATTTACTAAGCTGCGGGTTTGAAAAAGGTGGGGATGTTGCCTATAGGTACCAATCAGATTTTAGCTTTCATTTATTTAGTACCTTCTACAAAATGACAGCTAAAATCTGATTGGTTGCTATAGGCAACATCTACCACTTTTTCAAACCCGCAGTTTAGTAAATCTAGCCCTTAAGCACCTAAGAGAATGATTTACTAATGTTAAATGTTTTACTTCAGGATTGGTGTTTGCTTCTAAATCCCACTCATGGTATGAGGAAATGAAAAACAATTCCTTTTTATTTCCCCATTACCTGTTTGGCCTTTGTATGTGAACAAAGATCCACTAACCTTTGGAAAATCACCATGAAAGGTCTAATGTTCCGCTAATCTGAAGAGTAGATTAAGGCAATTCAGTAGATATATTCTGTTTGTGTTTCATCTCCAATTGTATTTGAATCTGTCTGTGATTAGCAAGTGATTGTTAGTTGTGTGATTAAAATTGCATGTGGCTAACACACAAAGTACTCATTAACACTGATAATGTAACAAGATATTTTTGTTACCAAACTAAATCTTAAGATTAGATAGTGAGGTTGAATCAAGACATAAATCCATTAATTTCAATGTTTATAATCCTAGATGTGTTGGAAATATGTTAGAGATTGCTAAAGCACAAATTAAGATAAAACAAAGCCTATACATTACTGAGCCAAATAATGCATCTGAAATAACTGGTTTACTGTACAGATACAGGACTAGATGTTAGGGAGTTCAGGGCAGAAAATAATAAATTGCTTTGAAATTATACAAATTATGTTGACAGCAAGAAAAATACCTCTCAAGAACCAATAATATTTAAATAAAACATTTTAAAAACTATAGATTATTTGTGAGAAATGGATACTGGTAAGAAATCAAACTAGTTAATAGGCTTTACTAAAGGTGCATGCCAATCTTATTGTATTCTATCCTGCCCTAAAAACGTTCACGTATCAAGGCAAATATGAAGAAAACCTTCCCTCTCTTTCCTCCATATTTGGTTTCAGACTGACACACTGCTCATCATCATCATCATTATCTTTTATTTATATATCGTCAGCAAATTCCGTAGCGCTTTACAATTGGGAACAAACATTAATAAAACAATACTGGGTAATACATAAAGACAGAGAGGTAAGTGAACCCTGCTCGCAAGCTTACAATCTATGGGACAATGGGAGTTTTAAACACAAGGACATGTGCTACATCATATTGCACACTGAACCAGCTAGAATGCAAAGGTAAAAGTACTGAGTGGGCTATGTGTGTACCATTGTTGGTCAGAGGGTTGTTGTCTTGTGTTAGCTGTGTAGAGGGTGGTAATAGGGGAGATTAAGATGGTGGTTGAGGAATATCATAAGCTTGTCTGAAGAGGTGGGTTTTCAGAGAACTCTTGAAGGTTTGAAGACTAGAGGAAAGTCTTACTGTGCAAGGGAGGGAATTCCACAAAGTGGGTGCAGCCCGAAAAAAGTCCAGTAACCGAGAATGGGAGGATGTGATATGAGTGGAAGAGAGACGCAGATCTTGTGCAGAACGGAGGTGTCGAGTATGGAGATATTTTGAAACAAGTGAGGAAATGTATGTTGGTGCAATTTTGTTGACGGCCTTGTATGTTAGTAGAAGAATTTTATATTGGATTCGTTGAAATACAGGCAACCAATGTAGCGACTGACAGAGTGGCTCAGCAGAGGAAGAATGGTTTGCAAGGAAAATCAATCTAGCCACTGCGTGCATAATAGATTGTAGGGGTTCAAGTCTCAAGTTGGGAAGACCATTAAGGAGGGAATTGAAATAGTCAATGCGAGAGATGATGAGTACATGAATTAAGGTTTTTGCGGTGTCATCATTCTGGCGAGGGCACGGCCGGGTGTCAGGGCAGAGTGAGGATGTGCAAGCATGGTAAGGATAGTAATCATTACAATGCAGCCTGTTGCAGCACTTCTTCCCCTCCTCTGTGGACTAAAATATGCTGTCACCCATGAGGTGGCAGACTTCAGCTCTGCTTCCCTATTAGAGCAGAGCTGCTTTATATGTAATACCGCAGAAATACAAATGGTGCAATTCTGTGTAAAAAAATGGAGCACTAACTTTTTAAATAAATAGGCTATTTAAATGAGTGTGTACAGATTTCTCTGTTGCTTTATGGATAAATCTATATTTCATTTCAAAGTAAAACATGTTTGCAACATTCTAAAATTGTTCATGTGGCTCCATTTTGTCTCAATGATAAATTGGCACCATTTTGAAATTAGTCATTCTGTACCCTGTTGTCAGTTTGATAAGTTTGCCTCAGGGACATGTATAGGATTAGTGTTACACATCATAGATAATATTCAACATGTTCAATCTTTTTCTTCCCCATCTGAACCTTGCTACAGTACATGGCACTCGAGTGGTTAGCAGGATATAAATCACGAACTTGCCCTTTTTCAGTCATAATATTTAATGGAAGTCAAGGTAACATGCCCATGTTTCTTGATGCATTTATCATGACTAAGTATACAATTGTAATTTTATGGTGCAGATTTCCTTTGTAATACAGGCCATGCTGACTGACATTTATTGCACAGTCTGAGGCAAAAAATTTAATTCTGTGGTCCAAATAAAATAAACTTTATTCTCAGACAGAGGAGGTCCCCAAAGTCATAAGCTTTACTTCCAAAAACGGTGCCAATAATGATTTACATCTATGAGCATTATAAGTGATAAAAACCATTAAAGATAACAATGCAGAGAGAATCAGGACTAGAATGAAAATGTATGTTTTGAAACTGCTTTGCCCTTAGGAATCAATGTAATCAATTAAATTATGTGAATAATAGAAGACAAGGGGGCATCACATATAGTATAGTAAATAATAATATTGTCACAAAGAACAAAAAGGGGTAAAGGTATTTGAATACACTAAAGAAACATATAATGGACTTATAGGAACCACTGAGCATCCACATTAAATCTTCTTAGACAGATTAATATCACATTCCACGTACACATGAAGATCCCTCAGGGAGAAAATAATGTAGAAATAATACATGGCAATAGAGCTGGCTTTCTATTGCTGATATAAGCACCTATCACCATGATTTATCAATACAATCCTGCTGTGGCAACTGGATGATACTCAGCAGTTTCGGCGACACAGGCTGGGAGTGGTAAGGCATAACTGACCAGTTCGCCGTCGCCAGTCTTAAGAGACATGAGCATATGCAGCCCATCTAGCTGGTTTGCACATTCTGGGTGCAGTCACGAAAGTGTATTTTCTTTATATTCCATACGGTGGAAACACCTGGCATGCAGTGGACTTAGTAAATGTTAGATATACATGAACAGTTCACTTGCATACATACTTTTAGATTGAGTGTGAACTTTTTCAAACAGTGTATAAGTTAGGAATCTGTCCTTATCCCGAATTTGACCTGCAGTACCTATGTGCTACCAGAGGTACTGCTGTTATACCTGGACAGTTTCTCTTAGCCTGCAAGGGGTTAAGCCCTCATCATCTGATCGGGATCGTGATCTCCCGCGTCTGGTCTTTTTAAGATCTACTGGCTTCTGACCCCTGACACGTCAGAACCTCCTTTTGACTGATTCTCCAGTGGATCATCCAGTGCCTTGTGCCTCCTGTCTAACCTTTGTCTCGTGCTTCCTGACTAACCTGGCAATTCAGTCTCCTTGTGCCTGCACTTCATCTGCTAATCCTGGTAACCTGAATCTGCTCTTCACCTATTGTGCTTGGTCTCCAGATCATCTGCTAATTCTGGTAACCAGCATTGTCAGTACTTTTGTTCCTGTCTGCAATACACACTATATGGACATAAGTATTTGACCACACCAGTTAATTATTGAATTGAGATGTTTCAATCAGACCCGTTGCCAGAGGTGTATAAAATCAAGCATCTAGCCATGCAGTCTTCATTTGCAAACATTTGTGATATAAAATAAGTTGTTCTGAAGAGCTCAGTGACTTCAAGAGTGGTACTGTGATAGGATACCACCTTCGCAATAAGGCAGTTCGTAATATTTCATCCCTGCTGTAAGTCAACTGTAAGTGATATTATTAGGGAGTGGAAGCGTTTAGGAACAACAGCATGTCAGCCACGAAGAGGAAGACCACGTTAAATCACAGAACGGGGTCAACCACTGCTTAGGTGTGCAACGTTTTGCTGATTCCATGGTAAAAGAGTTCTGAACCTCCACTGACATTAATGTAAGCACAACAACTGTGCGGCAGGAGCTTAATGGAATGGGTTTCCATGGCCGAGCAGCTGCATGCAAGCCTCACATCACCAAGATCATTGCCAAGCTTCGGATGGAGTGGTGTAATGCAAACCAAAACTGGCCTGTGGAGCAGTGGAAAAGTAATCTGTGGTGTAATGCACTAGGCGCAATCTTGATGCTATTGACACTACAGCTTTCTCCTCCTCTTTTGAAACTCTCCTCTCACCTCTTCCCTCCTTGGCCTGCCCTGACCAGGCGTCCTCTCTCTACAAACTCTCCCTCACTACTGCCCTTGATGCTGTCGCCCCGGCCTCCTCTATCCCCCAACGCCGCCTCATTCCCCAACCCTGGCACTCCAACCTCACCCGCTTACTCTAAAAATGCTCTTCGGACTGCGAACGCCTCTGGAGGAAATCTCGTTCCCTGGCTGACTTCCTTCACTTTAAATTTATCCTCACCTCATTTTGCTCTGCCCTCTCCCTTGCCAAACAATCCTTCTTTAAGTCCCTCATTTCTTCTCAGTCCTCCAACCCCCGCCGCCTCTTTGCCACCTTCAACTCCCTCCTCTCTCCACCCCCCTCCCATCCCACCTTTCCTTTCCGCCTCTGACTTCGCCACCTTTTTCTCTTCCAAAATTGAGGCCATCAGACTGAACATCTCCTCCTCCCTTCCCTCTCTTTCCCTCCTTTTCCCTCCACCTCCCCCCACCAACCAACTCTGGTGCTCCTTCTGCCCCGCCTCAGGTGATGAAGTTCGCTCACTTATTCTATCCTCTCCACCCTCCACCTGTCCTCTCGATCCTATCCCCTCTCACCTCCTTCGCTCTCTCTCTTCCACTGCCTGCTCTTACCTCGCTCACCTCTTCAACCTTTCACTCTCCTCTGGAGTGGTCCCCTTTTCTTTTAATCACGCTCTTATCTCTCCCATCCTCAAGAAGCCTAATCTTGACCCTACCTCTGCTGCTAACTATCGCCCTATCTCTCTTCTCCCCTATGCTCCCAAATTACTTGAGAGGATTGTCTACAACCGCCTCACCAGACACCTCTCGGACTACTCCCTCCTTGACCCTCTCCAATCAGGCTTCTGCCCGCTCCACTCCACCGAAAATGCCCTGGCCAAAGTTACCAATGACCTCTTATTAGCCAAATCCAAGGGTCACTTCTCCCTACTCGACCTCTCTGCGGCCTTTGATACCGTTGACCACCCCCTCCTGCTACAAACTCTTCTCTCTCTTGGCCTATCTGGTTCTGTCCTCGCCTGGTTCGCCTCTTACCTCGCTAACCGCTCCTTCTCGGTATCCACCTCTGGCTCTTCCTCAACCCCCTGCCCTCTACCTGTTGGAGTCCCTCAAGGCTCTGTTCTTGGCCCTCTACTCTTTTCACTCTATACCTCCTCCCTTGGTGCTCTCATCTCCTCCTTCGGTCTTCAGTATCACCTTTACGCTGACGACATCCAACTCTACATCTCCTCGCCTGACCTCTCCCCCACCCTTATCTCTTGTGTATCCGACTGCCTCTCTGCCACCTCCTCCTGGATGTCCTCGCGATTTCTCAAAATCAACATCTCCAAAACTGAACTCATTGTCTTTCCTCCCCCCAGGCTCCCCTCCCACCATGACCTCTCTATCACTGTTAATAACATCTCCGTCTCTTCTGTCACCCAACTTCGCTGCCTAGGCATTACCTTCGACTCTTCTCTCTCCTTCACCCCCCACATTCAATCTCTTGCCCAAACCTGTCGCTTCCAACTTCGCAACATTGCCCGCATCCGACATTTCTTCTCTCAGGATGCCACCAAAACTATCATCCATGCACTCATTATCTCCCGCCTGGACTACTGCAACCTCCTCCTCTCCGGCCTCCCCCTCTCCCACCTCGCCCCCCTCCACTCTATTCTTAGACTCATCTTCCTCTCTCGCCGCTCCTCCTCCGCATCCCCTCTCTGCCTTGCCCTACATTGGCTCCCCATACCCTACAGAATCCTCTTCAAACTCCTGGCCACAACGTACAAGGCGCTCTCCCAGTCCACTGCCCCCTATATCTCTGACCTCCTCTCCATTCACGCTCCTGCCCGCTCCCTGCGCTCGGCCAATGACCGTCGCCTCTCCTCCACTCTGATTACCTCTTCCCACTCCAGAATCCAAGACTTCTCCCGCGCTGCCCCCCTTTACTGCAATGAACTGCCTCTTTCCATCCGTCTCTCACCCACTCTTAGCTCCTTCAAACGGGCACTAAAAACCCGCTTGTTCCTCAAAGCCTACCCACCTTCCACCTAACCCCTCCTCCCCTCCTTTATACGCCAACTCACTCCCTTTGTACCTGAGTTTTGTTCACCCTCCCTTAGGATGTAAGCTCATTGAGCAGGGCCCTCTTCCCTCTTGTGTCCTTACCAGCTCTTCTGCTCCATCTCTACTGCATTAGCCTGCTTGGAGCTCCTGAAGTGTCAGTATTTTCTGTTTACTGTTCAGTAATGTACTACCCTGTACTGTCTACTGTTTGTGCATTGTACGGCCTTGCGGAACTCTTGTGGCGCCTAACAAATAAAGGATAATAATAATAATAATCATGAATCATGCTTCTCTGTTTGGCAGTCAGATGGGCGAGTCTAGGTTTGGCGGATGCCAGAATGTTACCTGCCTGATTGCATTATGCCAACAGTTTGGTGGAGGAGGGATAATGGTATGGGGCTGTTTTTCATGGTTTGGGCTAGGTGCCTTATCTCCAGTGAAGGGAAATCTTAATGCTTCAGCATACAGAGTCATTTTGGACAATACTATGCTTCAACTTTGTGGCAACAGTTTGGGGAAGGCTCTTTTATATTCCAACATGACAGTGCCACAGTGCACAAAGCAAGGACTACAAACACATGGTTTGATGAGTTCGGTGTGGAAGAATTTGACTAGCCCACACAGAGACCTGACCTCAACTCCATCGAACACCTTTGGGATGAACTGGAACGGAGATTGCGAGCCAGGCCTGCTCGTCCAACATCAGTGCCTGACCTCATAAATGCTCTACAGAATGAATGGACACAAATTCCCACAGAAACACTCCAACATCTTGTGGAAAGCTTTCCAAGAAGAGTGGAAGCTGTTATCGCTACAAAAGGGGGTCCAACTCCATATTAAAGTATATGTATTTGAATACAATGTCATTACAGCCCCTGTTGGTGTAATGGTCAAGCGTTCGAATACTTTTGTCCATAAAGTGTATCTTACCAGCATTATGTAGTACTTTTGTTCCTGTCCGCAATGAATTTAATCAGGGTTATGAAGTGCTTTTGTTCCTGTCTGCAAATATATCTTGCCAGCATTACCTGTTGTACCTATAGGTTTGTGATAGCTGTATTACCATTGACTGCATTTGGTTATAACCTGAGTGTCTGGTGTTCAAAATAAAGACACTCTATTTGCATTTACAACTATTCTCCATGGTTTTCATGCTGGGAACCCTAACAGTATGATGGACTGGGATGCTTTCGGATACTGGAGTATTAGAGGTACAGTTTTGAACATTTTGCCGAAAGTTATATTTAATCACTAGAGAGGTGTGATGTGTGTCCAGGGACAGTCAGACAGAACCTCCATTTTAAATGTAACCAACTGTCACCTCAGAGACATTCTTTATCTTGTCGTTGGCCTCCTTATTGCCTATCAACATTAATTTCCACAAACACAACTGATCATTCATATAGAAAGGAAAAGAGTAATTGTTTTACCAAATAAGCTGTTACGTAGAACTGTAAAAACATGTTTAAATCTGCAGTGCCATAAACATTTGCCAAAACACTGAAAGACAGTAAATATATTCAGTTCCAACTTCTTTTAAATATGTTTAATTTATTGCAAGAGAGGATTAAATGACTAAAGAAAAAAACTTTGCAATACTAAAATCACCTAGTCTGTGCGATACATAAATCAGGAACCAGTTCTAAAGTGTAGAAATTAAACACACATCAAGCTGCGGAGATTCACTTACCTGCAATCAGCCGCACTGCTAGGTAACTTAAAAATTAGGGACAACTCCTCATGTCCACCACCTCTACAGAAAAGTATGAACTATATAATGGGATATTAATGTCCAGATTGTTATTTACTGTGCAGTACTTTGTATATAAATGTGGTCTTATGGTTGTCTTAACAAATCCGTATCTATACCGTGCTGGGTTATTGAATCCGTATGTTATTCATGTGTGCAGACAATTTTGATAAATGCAGCAGTTAATGTTATGCAATTATCTATGCAAGGGTTAATGACTTATATTGACAGAAACGTCCAGCGATGCAGAGTTCCAGTTGAATAAAGTGTTACTGGTATTGTGAATGTGAATTTTTGTCACATTTGAATGGTTTGAAAGTGACATTATCTTGTTAAGAAATTGTTATGTTTTTGTGAATTTTCCAAACTTATATCAAGGGCCCTCCTCCTGAATAAATTGAAGCTATCTTGGAATATACTGTTGTCATCTTTATTTTTGTGGATAACCCTCCATACCTCTCTGGTGTTAAGAGAATACAAAGAATGGAACCCATGAAGAGAATCACCTCTTAAAGTGAAAAATACTGCTTGAGATAATTAAGTTTTGCAGATTTGAAATTTTTCTTTATCTCTACATCTATGTGTTTTAAGGTAATGAAAATATGGACAACTCCATGGGACTTGGTATAAACACATTAAAATGCCACCTTCCTTGTTTTTAAATCAATATCTCTCACTTAGTCCCAGAGCAGCTATCAGCCTTTACTAGTACTTCCTGTGCTGCCCTGAACAGTATGTTCTGGGAAAATTTGAGCACATTCAGCCAATAGTGTATCATCATCATCATCATCTTATTTTATTTATACAGTGCCACAGAATCCACAGCGCCGCACAATCAACAAAAATAAACAGTAAAAAAAATATAGGTAAGTAAGGGAGAAGAGAAACAATAGAATTAGTAAAAATCAATACAAAAGACTATAGAGAAAAAAAACTACGTAAGAAGACACAACTAGAACAAAGAAAATATTACAAAGAGGAATTGGGGAAAGACGGTAGAGAGAGCCAAACTTGTGTGAGTTAACATTAAGAGAACTAGGATAGTAAATGGAGACAATAGAGGTGGAGTGAAAGGGACAGGTGGGGTGTGAGGAGGGAAATGTCTTAGGATGGGGCCAGGTAGACAAGTGTGTAAAGGTGAGTTTTGAGGGTTTGTCTGAAAAATGTGAGATTGTGGACAAGGGAGCTCCAAATGTAGGGAGTACTGTGGGCAAAGTCCTGAAGGCAGGAGCTGAAGTGGTAATAGGTGAAGAGGAGAGGCAATGGTCACTGTCAGAACATAGTGTGTGAGTAAGGGAGTATTTCATGACAAGCTGGGCGATGTAGGAGGGGAAAGCATTAAAGAGGACTTTATAAGTGAGGTTAAATGAGTTGAATTGTATTCTGGATGGAACGGGGAGTCAATGCTGGGGTTGCAGATAGGCATAGCAGAAGAAGGTCAGGAGAGGAATTTTAGTTGCAACACCACTTTCAGCTCATATTACAAGGTTGATAGGCATTTGTCAGGCAAGCCAGAGAATAGAAGATTGAAATAATCAAGGCGGGAGATGGCAAGAACATGGGTGATGGTGTTGGTGGCACCAAGGTAGAGGAAAGGGTGAATCTTGGTAATGCTGCGAAGGTGGAGGCAACATGAATGGGCCACGGACTGAATGTGCGTAGTGAAATTGAGGGCAGAGTCAATCATGACCTCTAGGCAGCATATGTGGGGAACATGGGAGAGGGAAATCAGAGGAGGGGATGTGATGCTAGGTGGTGGAAATATGATAAGCTCAGTTTTGGATATGTTGAGCTTGAGGTAGGGCCCAGTTACCCAGGTGGAGATGGCAGAGAGGCAGTTGGACACATGGGAAATAAGGGTGGGGGGTGAAAGGTCAGGGGAGGAAGGGTAGATCAGAGTGTCATCAGCATAAAGGTGATATTGGAGGTAAAAGGAGCAGATGAACTGACCAAGAGAATAGATGTAAAGAAAGTAATGGGCCAGGAACAGAGCCTTGGGGAACCCCAACAGACTGAGTGACAGGGGGGGAGCAGGCATCAGAGGAAGAGACACTGAAGGAATGAACAGAGAGCTACAAGTTAAACCATAAAAAAAAAGTGTTGTGAATGCCAAAAGAGTGTATCAGCATTAGTGCAATGTTTTAGTGTGTGTTACTTGTCACGGCTGGCTTACAGGAAATTGATCCCTAGGCTCTGCTAAATATGGCAAAGCCCACCCACGGGCGCAGAGTCTAACAGACAGGTGGTTTTCACCAGGAACCCCCGCAAGGAGGTATGGTCTTAGCTGCACCAAGTCTGCAGGTCGTGGTCCTGTGAGTGAGTGTACAGCAGAACGATGTGGGGGAGCCAGGTGAAGTGGATGGAGATGATGGAGTCCACAGGTGAGTGGTATAAATACAGGCACAACAATAATATAGGCTGATGGTCAGCAGCCAATGAGTCACTAGGAGAATAGGTGCTCTGTGGTATACAATAAGAGGACAGAGGCTGTCACTATGAAGTACTCTGGAGATGGTAATGGAAGTACTGGAGCAGCAATAGTTCAACATAGCCAGAGGCTGAAGGCTGACTGGAATGGTGGAGGTAACTCGTAGTAACAGCTGATTAGTCCCAGATGAAATAGCAGCTCTGAACGGTAGTGATGAGAGAACTGGAGCTGTCATAATAGAGTACACTGGAGATGGTAATAGAGATACTGGAACAGCGATAGATCAACACGGCTGCAGGCGGAGAGCAGACTGGAGTTGCGGAGGTAATCCGTGGTAACAGCTGATGAGTCACAGATGTAGTAGCGGCTCTGAGTGGTAGCGATGAGAGAACCGGAGCTGTCACTATGAAGTACACTGGAGATGGTAAGTGAGGTACTGGAGCAGCAATGGTTTAGCACAGACCATGAACTGAGAGCAGACTGGAACACAGGCAAACCACAAGGAGAACAGGAACCAGAACCACAGGCTGCAGGAAGTGAGCTTGAAGAACAGGCATCAGACAGGTGAATCCAGGAGGTTTAAATAGTGCTCCAGAAGTGCTTAGCCAATGAAAAAGAGGGAGGAGGTCCTGAAGTGCAATAGGCTTGCACCTGCACAGATCTGAATATAGCTGAATGAATGAACTGGAGAATGTCTGATGCTGGGACATGGCAGTTTCCAGATTAATGGACTGCAGGTAACGAGACAGGTACTATCTTTGGGACCGGAGCGTTACATTACTTGACCAGTACACAAAGCTGAGTGCATTCAGTTGGCTCAAGTACAAAGTATATGCTTAGTTTAGAAACTTAAAGGTTGTCTACTTTGTATGGCACATATGGTTTTCCATACATAAAATGAGGAAGAGAAAATGATACAGAAAGTTAACTTCACTTAACACCCAGTTTGGCTTTGCTGAATATCTAGACACTTGACATCTAATGCATCTCATTTTTGTCACATATTTAGCCAATCCTTCTGATTGTTTAAAAAATTAAGTTTTGGGCAGCCTACGCAATCTGTTTCTATTAAGCATAGGACAAAACACAAGTCTTCAGACCTTGGAAAAGATTACATCTCCCACAGATTACAAGTTTATCATATTGAAGGTCAGTAGATATTAAAATAAACACTTTTCAAAAAATATTGTACTCTAAAAGATAATCTATTTAGTGCCTGCAGCACTGTTATTAAAGTATGACATTTTAGGAGCATGTATTAAAATGTTATTCTAATTTTACTTTTTGTTGTTCAGTTTAAAAAATGAAAACCAACCTCTACAACAACTTTTTCCTAAGTTCCAATTTTTCTGATAGTCCCACATATGCCACTCTACTATATAACAAATGCAGTTTAAGTAGCTAAATATCTTCCATTACAGAAGTAATTTGGTATAATATTCAGGGATGAGCCGACTCGGATTATCGCAATCCGAGCCCACGGGAACAGTGCGGATCCAAGGGCGATCCGAGCACTGTTCAGGTATTTCTGGCGCTGAGAAAAACTGAAAACGAGGCTATGAGTCCAAATCCTGCCGTCGGATCTCGCGATACTCGGATTCTATAAATTCCCCGTTTGCCGCCGCCATCTTCACTCAGGCATTGATCAGGGAAGAGGGAGGGTGTGTTAGGTGGTCCTCTGTCCTGCTTTTTCTCGTGCTGTGCTGTGCTGTGCTGTGTCCTGCTCAGTCCAGTGGTGCTGTGTCCTGTGCTCTGTCCTGCTGAGTTCAGTGGTGCTGTGTCCTGTGCTGTGTCCTGCTCAGTCCAGTGGTGCTGTGTCCTGTGCTCTGTCCTGCTGAGTCCAGTGGTGCTTTGTCCAGTGCTCTGTCCTGCTGAGTCCAGTGGTGCTGTGTCCTGTGCTCTGTCCTGCTAAGTCCATTGGTATAAAAAAATTATAAAAAAATTATAAAAAAAAAGTACTGCAATATCTAACTACGTTCACTGTTCCTGCAGTAAAAAGGAATTTCTACTGCAATATCTAACTACGTTCACTGTTCCTGCAGTATAAAAAAAATAAAAAATATACTATAAAAAAAATACTACTGCAATATATAACTACGTTCACTGTTCCTGCAGTCAAGAAATATTTGTTCTGCAATATTTAACGTGTTTGTGCCGCCCACTTGTGTCGCAATCTACCTCGGTGCAACCTTTTGGCCTAAAAACAGTGCTCTGTCCTGCTGAGTCCAGTGGTGCTGTGTCCTGTTCTCTGTCCTGCTAAGTCCACTGGTATAAAAAAATTGTAAAAAAATTATTAAAAAAAATTGTAAAAAAATTATAAAAAAAATTGTAAAAAATTAGTACTGCAATATCTAACTACGTTCACTGTTCCTGAAGTAAAAAGGAATTTCTACTGCAATATCTAACTATGTTCACTGTTCCTGCAGTATAAAAAAAATACTACTGCAATATATAACTATGTTCACTGTTCCTGCAGTCCAGAAAACTTAGTACTGCAATATTAAACTACGTTCACTGTTCCTGCAGTCAAGAAAAACTAGTACTGCAATATTTAACTATGTTCACTGTTCCAGCAGTCCAGAAATATTAGTACTGAAATATTTAACTACATTCACTGTTCCTGCAGTCCAGAAATATTAGTACCGCAATTTTAAACTACGTTCACTGTTCCTGCAGTCAAGAAATATTAGTACTGCAATATTTAACTAAGTTCACTGTTCCTGCAGTCCAGAAATATTAGTACTGCAATATTAAACTACGTTCACTGTTCCTGCAGTCAAGAAATATTAGTACTGCATATTTAACGTGTTTGTGCCGCTCACTTGTGTCGCTTAGCTTAGACATCCAGCTACCTCGGTGCAACCTTTTGGCCTAAAAACAATATTGTGAGGTGTGAGGTGTTCAGAATAGAGTGGAAATTAGTGGAAATGATTGTTATTGAATGTTATTGAGGTTAATAATAGCGTAGGAGTGAAAAAAAAAACATTTTTTTAGCACCTTTAATGCTTTTTTTTAAAAAAAATCAGAACCCAAAACCCTAAATTAGAACCAAAACCGTGAGTGGGGTGTTTTGGCAAAACCAATCAGAACCCAAAACCTCAAGCTAATCAGAACCCAAAACACTAAAAGTGGCCGGTGCACACCCCTAATATATTAGATACTAGAACACATTTTTGTGGTTTGAAAACCACAGTCATCTTTTGAAAGCAACAATCACATGATTATTTTGTAACAAAAATCACTGTGGCAGGCTATTAGAATAATGTTGGTAATTATCTTTTTCCTTGTTTTAGTTCTTAAGGCTTCCACTAGTAATTTATAATTCCGCAGAGAGTCATGGATTACCATGGAAACTAAAGTCACATAGCACTTGATATGGTAACTTAAAGTTGTATTTTTTAATATGTGCAGATGATTTAATCTATCTGCATCTTTGTTATCTAATAATCTTTGAGGGCTCTTTCACACATGCTCTGATAAATGAATAAAAATGCAAGAAAACATACACGCACTTTAGATGTGTTTTAATAATGCATATTTAATGCATTTCCACGCATTCTATAATACTGATTATTGAAAAATAGGATGTGACGCATTCTAAATTTCTAACTTCTGCATTAAAAGAACCCAGTAGTGTTAACGACCCTATGAGAAATCATGCATTCTATTTCTAATGGACTATTCAGGCATTAGTTAATCACACTTGCCAAGCTTTTCATGATGGCCTCCAGGAGCTCTGGGAAGAGGTGGGCACGTGGGGGGGGAGGGCGGCGGCGCTCGACGTATCATGTCATTTAGACCCTGCCCCTGCTATGAAATGCCAAAATTCATGGCATTACATAGTGGGGGCGGGGCTTAATGGCACAATCACATAATTAAGCTCTGCCCTTATAACGAACAAGGAGGATACCTACTCGTCTGGAGCTTCCCTGAAATTCCGGGAAAGTAGGAAAGTATGTAGTTAATTTCTGAAAAGCAAATTAACAGTGAATAAATGTGAATGAGCTTTGAAGACACCAGACCATTATTGTATTAGAACCTGTAACTAAATAGTAACATATACACATTGTTAAATTGCAAGACAGACAGAGAAAGGAATGTCTAGTCCAAATAATGAAGCGATGATTACCTTGCATTTTAGCATCTTTCTTTTATTAGCCATATAAACAACTTACCTTCACATTTTAAATTTCCTATCAAGATATGTCACTGTGACAATATGGTTATTTATGTTCTTCCACTGAGAAAGTCTACAGACATATTACCATAGCAACCCTACTGTAGACCTTGAACATTTGATCTTGGTATTGTGGTGTTGCTGGAACATTCAACAGGTCAGATCTGCAAGTGCTTTAGCAGCTCAGCGATAGAATTTGTTTTAATATATTGCTACACTTTAACAAATATTTAGTTTCTAATTCTAGCTTGTAATCATAAGTTTCAATATAAGTGTGTGTTTTACTATACTGCATATTATGAATTTATTTTACCAACTAAAATGAAAATACAATCCCCCCGTGTATTCCCTCTCCCCCCGCCCTCTTTCTATTTGCTTTCGAACCCTTAACTGAAAAATTCATAATAAAATCTATTGTTGCAAAAATGAAAATATAAAAATAAAATAAAAATAGTTTAATAAATAAACCTAAATATCATTAAAAAATAGGCATTAATAATTACTCTGCTTACTTTGGATGCTTGATTTTAAAGGATCTTAAACGAGGATTAATATATTCATTAATAAAAAAAAAATATTTTCAAATTTCAAGTTTATCAAAAAGTTTACTCTACATAAATTGCAAGACGATAATATATTATTAATAACTATATCACAGCAACCAGCTGGAAATCAAAATATATTATCAAAATGTAAATGTCAATATTTTAACTTAACCTGACACCATATACTAAACATTTGCTGCATTTCATTAATCTTGCTGACAAGACTAGAAATAAGGGTAGTATTATGTCAGTCACAAAATAATTCATGAGAAATTGTTAAAAGCTACACACAGGCATTTTGCTTTTGTCCATAGGCAAACTAGCGCTCCATACCTAACTCAGACGGTGAGCTGTTCAGAAATGGGGACTGTACTAGGAGTGATTAATTCTTACTCTCAGTTACACAATACTCACGCATATTGGATTTTAGAGGTATAATATACTATTTGTTTATTTACTTGTTGCTTTTTAAAAGAATAAACAAAAAAACACAGCAAAGAAAAATCAGTTCAATATCAATGTTACTCATGCATGCCTGTGATACTTTCCTACAGAGGGATGATAAACTTAAACCATACTTGCCAACTCTCCCTGAATGTCAGGGAGACTCCCTGAAATAGGGGGGATCTCCCTCACTCCCTGAAGAGTCTGGCATTCTCCCTGATGCTAAACCAGTACAAGACGTGGTTGGCTTCGCCATCTGTGGCATGATGACACAGTTCAGAAATTGTGTCCTATGTCCATGTATTGATGCCCGTGGAGGTGGCCATTTTCATGGAGACCAAGATTTAATCAAAGACTGACAGGTAAGACAACATGACTTCAGTAATGGAGACAGAAATGTAAAAGACACTTCAGTCTCTAGAGATTCATTAGCTGCCTTTAACGCATAGTTGCCTACTCTCCTGGAATGTCCGGGAGACTCCCGCATTTCTGGGAGACCTCCTGGGAGAGCTGGGCATCCTCCCAGTGGGACTTAATGACCCAAATATTGCATCATCTTTGCCCCATCCCCTGCTGTAATTGGCCAAAATTGTGACAATCGTTTAGGGGGCAGGACCAAAATGATGTGATTCATGAAGCCCCGCACACATCCCTTGTGATCTTCCTGAAGCCATCGAGGAAAAGTTGGCAAGTATGACTTAAAGCATTTGATCCATTATATTAAAAAACACCTTGTAGCATTCACAAAGCCACTGCATATGTTATGTTAAAATATATGTATGGAAATGTACATATAAATATATTTGTTATGTTATAATTACTGATTAATAAAAATTAACAAGAGTATAGCAGTTATTTAGAAAATAATCATTTGAATGTTTGAGTAAATGGAATTGTCAATATTTATGGACAATCTGAACAATGACAGAATCAAGACCCCCAGAAATGCCATACACATGAATTGTAATGGTAATAAGGATTTGGAGTTTTGCTTACTCTACATATATTGCAAGACGATAATATATTATTCATAACTATATCACAGTAACCCGCTGGAAAGCAAAATATATTATCAAAATGTAAATGTCAATATTTTAACTTAACCTGACACCATATACTAAACATTTGCTGCATTTCATTAATCTTGCTGACAAGACTAGAAATAAGGGTAGTATTAGGTCAGTCACAAAATAATTCATGAGAAATTGTTAACAATTGTTAGTAGCAGGCGGGGGCATAACTCTAGCCCATGCAGCCGATACGGGGCCCAGACGCATAAGGGACTCAGTGAAATTCTGGCCCTAAGACTAACTACATATATTTATATTTGCCTAGGGAATTGTGTTTTCTTGCACCAAGCAGACAGAATAAATGCTAAATTCATGAAAGTATACTAAACAAAATAACGTAAAAATAAATTCCTGTGCTCTATCTATAACAAAAGACATGCCCTACATCACAATCTTTAAACATACAATGTGAAAGTTTAGTCTTCTTCCCCATATCTACTCTATCTCAATGTGTTTCTATCAACAACAATCTCTGGAACAGATGTTGATAAAATGGATGTACATTCTCAATGCCAGTGTCAAGACAGAACGCCCTGTCTGTGATAAATAACAGCAGAATAGCAAGACTGCAGTTACAGAAAAAGAGACATTTAAGGTGAAAAAGAACAACATGTCTCAAGCATCCTTTCCAGCTGTCAATTAGCAGTGTAATTTATCAAGTAAGCAAACAAACAAACATACAAACAAAAGTCTCTCTCTTTCGCATATATATATATATATAGATAGATATATTTATACATATGTGTGTATGTATATATATATATATATATATATATATATATATGTAAAATAAAACCAAGAAACACATAACTTTTACCATTTTTAAAAATGTATGCAGAACATCATTTATAAGTCATCCATATGGCCCCATTTAGGATAGAGCTGCAGTGAGTGCCCTTTCTGGAAGCTATTATTTACATCATGTTGAAAGCTCTCTGTGCTCTGAACTGTCAGCTAGATGTTACTGAAAGCACCCAGCAGATCTTCCCGCTAACAATGTGCAAGTAGGAATGCAGATGGACAATGAGTTCATCATTGGAAGAGGGGAGGTGATGAAAGTCTGCTATACACTAGCCACCAGATTTCAGGTCTGCATTATATAATAGCCACTGTTTTATACGCTACTCACCAGATTAGGGATCTGCTTTACATGCTATCCAATAGATTGGTGTTGGCTATATACGCTAGCCACCAATATGGACTCTTCATTGTACATCCGACCCTAGAATGGCCTTAGCTTCGAATATAATCACACAGAATTGACTCAGGTTTTATAGTTGCTATTTTATAGTAGCTATAAAAATGTTCCTGTTTTATTGCCAAAAGGCTGACCGGTCTCCCAAAAAAAAAATACAGGTTAAGTGGCAACCCAACACTCACAGTGAGGCAGCAACAGTTAGGAGGTAAGTATATATCTTATCTGCTGTCATTAAAAATGTTGTACATTGAACAATGAAATCAACTCCTGGCTTACTAGTGAGCCTGGCTGAGCTTCAACCCAACCTGGATCCTTCTTCCTGACATCAGCTCATCCGACATCAGCTCACATTGGACCTCATTTAGAATCGTACGCAAAGTCCGTGTAAGCAGTGTAGAAGTGGGAGTGTGCCACAGCTTGGTAGGTTATTACGGGTTGCAAGCAAACCCCAGTTGCGTCCCACTCGTAATACCCTATCAAGCTTCGAGCAGTTCCTGCAGCTAGCTAATGCTTGCGCCACCTAATTCCTGCCGCCCAGCTTTAGCCCTGTTTTGACGTGTATTGCGTCTACGCCTCATTGAGACTAGGATGTATTTACATGGTCACACCTTCACAATTCCACGTTCCTCCCATTCTCTTGTAGTGAGTCGCAAGTGTTAATTGTGTCTAAGATGCAGACGGATTTGGAGCTTTCTGCACATGCGTGGTAATGTTTTTTGGTTAGATGCGCCTAAATCGGACTATGCATCTAACTCTAAATGAGGTCCATTATGCTTTCATTGTTAGACAGATGTGTGTGGAAACAACTGCTCATTACTGACTTTGTTGTAGAGACCCTGCAAATTCCTATGCAGCCTGTGTGGTACCAAGCTGGCTACTTTATGTTATACAGATATAACACACATAGCAAAAGAAGCATAAGGTACGAATGTTTATAGTCAGCCAGACTTGTGACACAGAACTCCAGTCTCAGGTCAGCTGTGCCCTCTTCCACTTACAATATAAGCTCTCTAATGAGCAGGGTCCTCCATACCATGTGTTTTCATGTCTGCATTTATTCTGTATACCTTGAATGTTTCCATGTTTTATGTATGTACTGTTTTATGTATTGACTGTTTTATGTATTGACTGTTTTATGTATGTACTTTTTTCCCTACTGTACAGCGCTGCGGAGCACTGTGGAGCCTTACAAATCTATGGTAATAATAATAGAGAGATAATTTACCTACAATGCTTCGCAAGTAACAATTATGGGTTCTCGATCCTGGGCCCTCTGTTGCCATAGGCCTCACAACAGCTTCACCGGTTGCTATGCCTATAGGTACACCTAGTTGGTTCTGGCTCAAAATATTCTTGAGACATATGGTGACCAACAGAGTCCCATAAGTGAAATTCTTTTTTAGCAGGTCATGGGCAGGACGAAATCCAATAAAAGAGAATATTATGTGCTAAATAACATTTGGCTACTATTGAGAACATCCAGGTTTGTCTACAACAACCAATTCTCATTGTGTTGCAATAAATTAAATCAATATCTTCATCCATTTTTAAGCTGATCTTAAGATTGTCCTCAACTAAAAACTAGCCACATAAGTTATTAAATTTAATAATAAAACTAAATGAATATTCCTCAAGAGTCACTTCCCAAACGAGACAGTTAGAAAAGTTCCACATGCATTTATGATCACACAGCCCGGATAAAAAGAGAAAGTCATAAATTATTTCACATTGTATCTTTTTTTTATCCTAATAACTTCTACATTATTCTTGCATATAACCAGAAAATATGATGTGATCTTTGACTATGGACAGTCATTGCTGCTTTTTTATCTGTTGACATTCTCAGACTGTGTGCCTGTTCTCTGTTCATGCTTTGGATAGATCAGAATATTCACTTCTTTCACCATTAGAAGAAAATGATGTTCTTAATATTCATGCTTTCCTCATTTTACTGGTTTATTTACATTTGAATAGCATTTTCTCTTACCGAAAATAGAGCTTGGATAAATTACTCAGTACTTAGTCATCAGTAAATATGCATTCACCTTACTTTCTAGACTATCGCATTAATAAAAGGTTTTAAAAGGACATGGGGCTAGATTTACTAAGCTGCGGGTTTGGAAAAGTGGGGATGTTGCCTATAGCAACCAATCAGATTCTAGCTTTCATTTACTTAGTACCTTCTACAAAATGATAGCTAGAATCTGATTGGTTGCTATAGGCAACAACCCCACTTTTTCAAACCCGCATCTTAGTAAATCTAGCCCATGGTCTTATAATGATCCTTATAGTGCAGCACTAATCATTTCAGCCTATACTGAATATGGTTAGTTTAGAACTACTTGTTATCTTCTAACCTTCAACTGGTTCTATAGTAATGCCATATCTTTCCCCTACGGTCTAGCATTCTCACCTTATGTACTTATGCACTGGTATGTGGTAAACAGTATGAAACTCTTTTGTAAAACCCAAGTAAATCATCTCAACTGCACTTCCAAGATCCAGTATGAAATTTAGTTCTTCATAAAACTGAATCAAATTTATTAGGTCCTGGTCCTTCATAAAACTATGCTGACACATCATTAAATTATTTTCTACCAATCGTTTCAGTTTAACAATATCTCTCAGAATCAATATGAAGACAAATCTTAAAGGAAGAAGAAATGATCACCACTTCCGTAAAATCAGATATAGTCAAGAATATGCCCAAAAATGCTTTCAGCAACTCACAAGCCCATTGCAACTCTGTCAAGGTAGATTGTTGCATTAATGAGCAGAGCATTTTTCCCATACATCGCCACACAAGTGTAACAGTATATAATTAAGAAGATGGTGTTGGATGACCACAGAAGGAGAGAATACTCCCGATACATCAAGTGTGTTTTATTACAATTAATAAATAAACAAATTCACTTACAAACAAGTGTATTTCACATAGACACTTAAGACTGTCCACTACACCATCGAAGTAGGTCAACCGGATTCACAGCTCCACATTTCACTGATTAGATATGAATGCGCACAGAGTGTTTTATATATATATATATACATATATATATATATATATATATATATATATATATATATACACACACACACACACACTGTATGTGTGGTATATTGCACTGCCTATATTGCAATAACCATAGTAAAATTATAAAGAAAATGCATAAACCACACTATATCAAGAAAATGCATAAAAGTAATTTCATTAACAAATCAGCTAAATTGCAATTATCATTAAGTCCAGATGGAATCAAAGTATCCATTGTAAGAATCATTCCGCCTCACATTACCTTCACATTAAAGTGTGGTCACCTCCCCTCAAACCCAAAATGACCTAATTGTAATCTTGCATTTCAAGCTATTTAAGCTCATCAGGACTATTATTATGTTTTTAATGAAATGCCAATAAGTCTTCTGAATATCAAAACCATTTTTTTAACCAGCCTATGTTCTTATATATTTATCAGTACTAGTTCTTTTCACAATATCTGGATTCAAAACTAATGGTAGAGACAAAATTATAATCATAATCTATTCTATTCCTATTAATATCATTTTGCGATTCAGCTCTGTAAAAGAGTATATTATAATCCATATCTGCAATTTCCATTCCAATGTGTTAGGATTCAGATCAAACTTTTTTCCCAAACTGTTTAGAAGTAAAGTAACCTGATTCTCATAATCACTTGCTCTTGATAAATTCCTTTTTTACCTAGTAGCTTGTAGGAATACGTATAAGCAAGTTGATTTATGCTGTTGGAGGTAAGTATTAGTGTCTATATATTTTAAAAAATAGTTTTAATATAAAGTTTACACGTTTTTTTTCAACAAAAAAATATTTAAAACAAGAAAAGAAATATGACCTGCAATAAATATACAACCAAGTTTGAGATTAGGGTAATTATTTTGTAAAATTTTGTTATTAAGTATTGTATTTTAGCTCCTAAACACCCAATAAAACATTTGCTGCACCAGATGCAACTCATGTGTGCTGAATATAAAACTTATCATGAAATTTAAAATAATTATGAGTTAGAACAATCTCTGCACATAATAGAATAAATTGCACCTGTTCTTTCAACAAATGGATAAACTTATATAGAAAAAATCAATAGCATTTAAACAATCTTGATAATGACAGATAGAGCGATTGAATATCAAATGATACAAAAAAAAACCTTCCCATCTAACTTTCTGACAAATATTAATTAGATCACCCAAATCCTTTAGACAGCTTATTTTAAAATATTATATGATTTATTGAAGCATTCAATTTTATCTTTATTTTGGACTTCTAATCAGGATTATTTACAATCTGCTTGCTACCGGCATTGTTGGTTTGGTTGATATAATAAGCAGGTTGTCATGTAATTGTTTTAGGACTAGATTTTCCACTTTACTAACATTTTTTTTTAACAGTGATTTTAACTTTTCTCAGATCCCTCTAAGTGGACTCATAAAAAGTTTCAATAAATTATATTATGGGGATAAAAAATGGATGAATCAATATTATTACTAGCAGAAATATCAGATTTGGATGCTTAAAACAGAACTTTCCTAAAGGGTTAATTTACAAACAGATTTGTTTAAATCAATCAAACCATCACATTTATTAATACTATTGTGCCAAGCAAATTTTAGTCCTCTCAATAATATCTTAGATTGTGCATAAGTAGTAGCAGTGTTAGATAAACTAAAAATTCCAGGATATGTTAGGGTCTCGTTCTCCTTTGGCTTCTTTTTGTGACTTGTCTGACATAGTCTTCGACATCCCCTGATTTTTCCAGTTTTATTTTATACTACAACACATAGGTCCATAGGTCTCTGTTTTCTTTCAACCTCTAAAAAATAAATCACAATTCTCTCTATGGAAATCTTTAACTAGATAACCAGAATCTGTAAGTTGATTTGAAATCTCAAAATTATTACTGCCACACAAATTGTATTTTACATCATTTGTAGAAAAATCTCTATTTTCCTCTCTATGGGCCCGATTCATTAAGGATCTTAAATTAAAAGGATCCTTATTTCCGTCTCCTGGACAAAACCATGTTACAATGCAAGGGGTGCAAATGAGTGTTCTGTTTCGCACATAAGTTAAATACTGATGTAACACACACATTTCAACTTTAAATTTCATTGTACAAATAAGTTATCAAGTATTTGTGTGTTACATGAAAAAACAGCCAGTATTTAACTTATGTGCAAAACAGAACACTCATTTGCACCCCTTGCATTGTAACATGGTTTTGTCCAGGAGACTGAAATAAGGATCCTCTTCATTTAAGATCCTTAATGAATCAGGCCCCATGTCCTTTCTTTGCTGATCACACTGGCAGTAATTCTTTTCCAATATTATTCATTCCGGTTTTTCCAATTTGTTTGAAGGATTGGATTTGTTACCACACATTTCATATTTTTACAGCTTTTAATTGTACGTACCTCCTTAACATATCTTCCACCCCCCGCTTCATTTCTCTTGACTAAGCCCTACACCATCTTGAATATTGTTTCCGGCTTCTACCTTCCACCCAGATCCTAGTTTCAAATGCCCTGCATCTTTCTAACCATCTCCACCCCAGCACAGAAAATATTACCTCAGGAGATCTTTCTCAGCCAATGATTCATTCACTGACGAAACATTATACTTCCTTTATAACATGTTTATAATCCTGGTATACGTTTCTGTAGTAGGATTGTGTGCTCGTGTAATGAATCACACACTTACCTTTTTGCTGTTTCTGACATTTTTGGTTCTTCTTCTTTAGGTTTATTTGTTTCACTTGCTTGGTCCACATGGGAGAGCACCACTGCTGAGCATGACACTATAGACTGGTACGAATCTTCTCGGCATACTGTAATAATGAAACATATAAGATGTTTTAATATTATATCAAATGTAATCTTAGAACGAGTCATAGGTCAAAAATTACTATTATATATCCGACCCAGAATGCCTGGTACTTAGGGTATTTCGAAACATTATGGGGTATATTTACTAAAATGTGTGTTTGAAAAAGTGGTGATGTTGCCTATAGCAACCAATCAGATTCTAGCTGTCATTTATTTAGTACATGCTACAGAATGACAGCTAGAATCTGATTGGATGCTCTAGGCAACATCTTCACTTTTTCAAAACCGCAGTTTAGTAAATATACCCCTATGTCTGAAACACACTAATTTACAATTCAAATTGACTCTCGACTTTCTCCACTTTGTACTTATGCACTTTATTTTAGCTAGATGCATCTGTTTATTTTTTAAGGTCTACATAACAAAATATTTCCTTTTATAACTCCCACTGAAGTGATTTTTGCATATATTTCATTGCATAGAGTAAATCCAATCCATTACCTTAAGTCTATTTAATGGTTCGTTCAAGAAATGTTTCTGTTTATATATCTTTTTATATTTAATACATTATATTTTATTGTTCTGTCATCTGTTATGATTCACGATTATTAGAAATCTGAGGATACACTACAATTCTGTCATTGCATGCGATATTGCATTCATAGTTATATTTACTTTTCGATAATCTATAATTATGTGTATTTAATTACATATACTATGTCTAATCATGTTTGTTTTTTTATAACTGATCACTTACTGCTCTCCAGCAGTGCTCCCACAATATGGCGTGCTTGTCCCTGATGATGTTGCCACATTACAGTGCCCGGAAAAACATGTGACATCCTTGCAATATAGCCATTAAGGAACTGCCTTTATAAGGGCACATTAATAATTAGGGTGTTGTTATCAAGAGAATAATGGCATTCTCAGGGCAATGAAAAAATATAAAGTGCTGAAGCGAGTTTCTTTTGCATATAAAACTTTTAATAGTTGTCTGTCTGCACACTGATTTAAAATATACAGTACAAAGATTTGGGAGCAGTAGTTCTAACTAGGGTAAAACACTAGTGTCAAAAATCTATGAGTTTCTATTCACTAGTATGAATTTTTATGCACTCCCTACTTTTTCCATTTCACTCTTTAGTATCTTGAAGAGAACTGCATCAGTCAAATCATGCACACAAATAAATCAAGCTTAGAAAATCTAAACCAAAAACTTAATGACATTGAACAGTTGTAAACAGCAAAAAGTTAAATTCTAAAACAATACGGCAGTCTAAAATTGTCATAATACTGCAGTACACAAAATTCACTAAAGTCCACTAAAATTGTGACTTTCCCATTTTGTTGGAAGTTGTTTTTATAGTGTAATCTGTGCACATATAACTAGCTCTATCGAAAGTACAAAATAATGAATTTTAAAATATATATGAAGAGAACAAGAATAATATTTTTGGCATTTATAAGCAGAACCTGCAGCATTGAAGCACTTCTACAATGGCTAACATTTTGCCTTTCTACAGTCTATTTACTACATATATATATATATATATATATATATATATATATATATAATATAAATTCTTAGTGGCGTGTGTTAGTCTGTCTGTGTGTGTGTGGAAAAAATAAAACCAAGTTGCAGCGCCACCTACTGGGCGGAGTTATACACTGACCTACTAAATTCTTAGTGTGTGTGGGGAAAAAAAATCAGAAAGGGCTGAAATTTGGTATACTAAGATGTTTTTAATTTGTTAATTTAATTTGTTAATTGTTATAAGTGTTTATAAAGATTTAAAATATATATATATATATTTCTTGAAGGAGAAGTGACAGTTGGGAGTGGTTGGTGGTTGCCGGGGGTGACAGAGTGAGAGGAGTGTGATACTCAGGACCACTGAGAGAGATTCCTGTGTCTGGATAGACATCTGGATAGATGTGGCGATGAAAATGAAGGATGAGGTGATGGAGAAGAATGATGAGGTGGTGACATGTGGACAAAACCACGTTAAAATAGGCTATGGCCCAAATGCATGACAAGAACCTTTTTAACAACTTAAGTAGCTTGATTTGACTAGAATGCATGAGTATCATGCACGGGTTAACTTGTATATATATATATATATATATATATATATATATATATATATATATATATACATATACATATATATGCATATAAATATATATATATATATATATATATATATATATATATATATATATATATATATATATATATATCTATCTATAATCTATGTATACACACACATATATATATATATATATATATATATATACATATATATACACACATATATGTAAACACATATATATATACACATATATATATATATATATATATACACACATATATATATATATATGTATATATATATATATATATATATATATATATATATATATAATACACATTTGAAAAAAAAAATCAATACATAGTACATGAAAACAATTGTGTAAATAAATAATATGCCGCTATACTGTAGAACCATTTTACATCCATGTCAACTACATCAATACTACATATTTTGCTTATGTATGCTAAAATTACATTTGGCGTATATGCAGTTTTTTCCCCTAAAGACATTAAAGAGAAATAAATCACATACACATGGGAGACATTCAGCTATAATGTTATGTTGTTATGTTTGATGTCAAATTAAACTGAAGGAATGTATTTTGAACAGGCATTCAAGCATTTCAGTACAGTAAGAAGAATACCAAAATAAGACATGTAATAATTTGATGGAAAATATATGTAATACATTGTCTCTGCACTTTAAATATAAACAGTGGAATACTGTTTTAAATGCATTTGTGGTATATATGTATTTAATACCAAAAATAATTAAAATATTTTCCACATACAGTGTTATTTTCCTGTTACACAGATAAATAATAAGTATAAGGATGTCGACACAACAGAAAGCCAAATTTAGACATATTAGTAAAAGCCATAACTATAGTTTGATAGTTCATTGTTTTGTGGTAAATTATATTTGTTGCAGTCTCCAAATACATTGGTATATTTGTAAAATAAAAATAAAATCAACATTTAGTTAGATGCAAAAGGAAATGAAAACGTTATTACGATTCTAAATAACGCATCGCTAAATATAAATTATTGGCCTGGTCATAAAGGGACACAATATCCCCAGTATCTAGAGGATCCAATTACAGCAATTAATTTCATTTATGATACTACTTGTAATGTTTGGTGATGGCTGAGGCTACATTTACGGTACATAAGTATACGTGAATTAATCAATAACATGAATCTTTCAAAATTACACATCGACTGGTGTCTTGATGCCACTACCTACCTTCCTAAGACCTATACCATGTACAGTAAGAGATTAAGACATGAAAACCAGATGCTTATCATATATGTATGAAGGGACCGTGCTGCAGAAATAAAGTTATATCTAGATATCCAATCTTATGTTTCATTATTTATGAAAAAAAAAATTCCTCTTTATTCTGACCTTTCTCATTTCAATCCTGCTATCTATGCATGTTCTAGTGTCATGGCATTACTTGTAATTTCCTGAAGCACAAAATAACATTCTTAAAATGTTACCTTTTGTTATTATTGCATAGATGGCATACTTCTGAACTATTTCTACTGTCAGATTACATTTTCCCTATCCATCAAAAAAGTAGTGCTGTCAGCAATCAGTAACAGCTCTTCTCTAGACACTGAAGAGGTGAGAAAGCTGTTATTATGGGGAGTGCTCAATGTATATCGTTGGTAATCCAATCTGTCAAAGACAGTGTGCAATATTAAGGGCTCCTTCAGGATAGAGGGGTCTGAAGTACTCAAGCAAGCAATGAAAGTAGGGAAAAACAACTTTCCAGCCAAACGTATACCGGAAATAAAAGTGATATTTGTGTGGGCAAAAGAAAAGTAAAACAGACAAGACAAATAGGACTCTAATCAACATAAATGCTGTGATTTCTAAATCTCAGTATTAAGAAATGAAAATGTATGTATGTGATGTTACAAACAAAAGATAATATCAAACGTTTTCTTTAAAAAAAAGTCTAATGAACAATTAGCATGACAATAAAACCAATTAACATGTTCTATTCACAAGCAATTTAATTGCGTTTTAAGCACAGTTTACCAAAGTAAGGTCATAGAGTGATCTAAACATGTTATATTAATACAACACCTCCCCAAACAAGAACAAAGGCAAAATATCAAAGATTATTTATTAACATGGTACATAGCACTGATTTTTACCCTATAGTAACAAAATTATCTTTCACTGTTCCAACTTGCACTAGACAGATTGTTGTCATGAAAATTTCCTTCTTCATTTACAGTATTGATGGGATTATGGCTAAGGTAAAGTCAGTTTGGAGTTAACGTTTAAACCCCTCCTGACTGAGTGCAGTATTTACAAGGTGGGCTGGTAGCACTGTATCTGCTAATACTATGTCTTACCCCAGCTGTCAGTGACAGCCCAAGTGGCTGCCTGAGTCAGACTGAATGATTTCATCTGCCCCTCTGATACCTATATGCTGCATGAAATAATTGCTTCCACATTCATGTCATGAAGATGCCAACAGTAGCTACCTTTATTGTGGCAATCTGCAGATTACAGAGGATAGCTAAATCCCATCTCCCCAGTCACTAATACTAATTGAACCTGTGCAACCCCGATTTAATAAAAACTTACCTCTGAATCTATTAGTGTGTTAATATTATTTATTAGTATGTTTTACATGTGTACTACATCAGAGTTGCAAACTGCCATACATTTATTTACAGACAATAAAATATATTGGCATTGTCATCTGTCTGTAACAGTAGTTGAAATTGAGATTTAGAAGTGGTGGTATAAAAAATCTAATGGGAATGTAAGTGAATGGCATGTAATAGTTTAACAATGAAGGCAGTAGGAGAAGTGGCAGTATGGCATACCACCATCATCACCATTTATTTATATAGCGCCACTAATTCTGCAGCGCTGCACAGAGAACTCACTCACATCAGTCCCTGCCCCATTTCCTAACACACAGACAGAGAGACAAGGGTACATTTTGATAGCAGCCAATTGACCTACTAGTATGTTTCTTGGAGTGTGGGAGGAAACCGAAGCACCCAGAGGAAACCCACGCAAACACGGGGAGAACATACAAATTCCACACAGATAAGGCCCTGGTAAGGAATCGAACTCATGACCCCAGTGCTGTGAGGCAGAAGTGCTTACCACTTAGCCACCGTGCTGCCCCTGGTCAGCAATATAACAACTAGAGGTCAATAACAGCTGTCACTGCATATCGAAGTATAGACCAAAAAAAGACATAGTAAGCTTGTTAATCCTTTACTTTCTGCTGATCTCCTCCCCTAAATGCTGTTGCTACTTTCACTTTTGGAAAACAAATGGTATAGCCTGACAGTTGTGTCAGTAGAAATGCAGTATACCACTAAATGCAGTTGACAGTAAAAAGTTGTTAAAACATTTGAATATTATTTTTTAATAAGCATAGCTGCAGCATATTGAGTAGTGTTGTACAATCAGAACTTTGTTCAGACGCCATGGCCCCAGTGGAGATTACAATGTAAAATCCTAAACCGAGATACACACAGAAACCAATTAGTACGTTTGGACAAGTGCAAACTGGAGCGTGTGGAAGAAACTCATGCAAACATCAGGAGAACATAAAACTCTACAATCAAATAGTAATGATAATAACCAGTACAAGGCATCAAAAACACACAACGGAAACAAGAACCAGTGCCATCACCGAGGCACATTATCATTCATGAGACCTGACTAACATCCATATGGCACTGGTTCCTGTCTAATGAACATTGTTTGAGCCAAAAAAAATGGCTCCCTAAGTATAAACATACATGTGCACTTTTATTATGGCTTGCATTAGTTTTCATATCTTGTAGTTCATATTCATCAGTGAGTGAGTCAAACCAACAAAATACATCTGTGGCCTTGAGCTTTGTTCAAAAAGCCGTGGTTTCCACAACATTCTAATAAATAAAAAAAGTATATAGGCATTTATTGCTTACTTTCATCATTTGGATTTAACATTCAAGCAATGTCACTGATAAACAATGTGTTACATCAGAACATAATATTCATCATCACCATTTATTTTGTATGGGGTAGTTTTTGGCAATATGGTGGATGAGACAGAAATCAAGGCTGTTTTGAAGCTTAATAATTGGACAAATAATTTCTGTATATTATAATTAGTTGCAAAGCAATTAATATGCAATGTAATTATTATTGTAGCAACATTTAACTATGTTTAACATATTGTCTCTCTTTTAATTTAAAAAAAATTGGTAAAGAGGCTTGTTAATGTTTCCAACATTTAAATGATGAGTTTGGTATCGTTCTGTTCACAATTGCATGAGAACATTTCCGGTATTATTTATGTAACGTTCGCACCTGGCGAATGCTAGTTATAAAAATTTCACTTTTCATATAGCAAGTCCAGGGGGTAAATGTATCAAGCTGAGAGTTTTCCGGCGGGTTTGAAAAACCAATCAGATTCTAGCTATCATTTATTTAGTACATTCTACAAAATGATAGCTAGAATCTGATTGGTTGCTATAGGCAACATCTCCACTTTTCAAACCCGCCGGAAAACTCTCAGCTTGATACATTTACCCCCAGATATGTCATAAAAGAACCGATTTATACAGGTCTAGCGGCGGGAGAAGGACACCTGACCACCTCAAACAACAAAGGCTGGAGGAATAAACCAATGGCACCTTGAGTTCTTGGGAGATCATGATCCATCGACCTATGAATGTGGACCTTAATATTGTAACTGTGTATTTTTGTGATGTCACTGCTGTTGTGTTAGTGCTAACAGCGCAAGCGTATGCATGCCAAACTTTGCCTGTGCTTTGGAACCAGAGTGATCGCAAAATAATATTATGTATATTTAGTCTGCTCGAATCTATGACATTTTCATTTTTTTGACAGACATCTCACTCTCACCTGCTAAGTAAATCTTACTTACTTACTAAAATTCTCCCTACCTCCGATTAATAAATAATCAGTAGATTGTAGCTTGTGACTGGCCTTCCTGCTTACCCCCACTGTTTTAAAATATCAAGCAGCACATTGGGCTCCGGATAGGGTTGGAGTCCCAGAAGATCCTTACAGAAAACATGTATAAAATAGGGAACAACACAATCCCTTCTGTAATTAATTACATTATTTGGTGATCTCTGAAATGCGTGACCTGTGTACAAGCAATGGAATGCAGCCTTGTCTTGATATAGTCATGGGACTACCCAATGACTATACCTTATATAATGACTAATATCCCTATAATTTGCAGTGGTAAGTGGGGATACATTATCCCATATATAAACACCTCTAAGCTATATATGTATAATGATTGAGTCCTCATGTCACTGCTTGTTCAAACCTCCCAATTATCCCAATTTAGATAAAACAGTCCTGATTTGAGGGCTCTGTGCCGCCATCATTATCGGTACAGTTGTCAGAATGTTGGGAGGCATTTCCATACACTATAGCTGTGCATAGTACAGAAGCATTGATTGGTTGTCACATGTACCTGCTACTGGTGCACATGGCAATGAATGGGTGTTGGAGAGGACAGGAATAAGGGGCAGTCTAATACCTCAAAAGTCTATGCATGCTCCAGGGGTGTGACCATGCCTCCATTGTGATATGGCCACACTACCATGGTGAAGTGACCATGCCCCTTGACCTGATTCCCACTGCTCCTAGTTTGGTATGGCTTATCATCAGCGAGCTCTGATGTTATCCCTTCAGAGTTTAATATGAAAACTTTATTGCTATTATAAAGAATTATACATATCTTACAATAAATTATTATGGTTATTAGAAGACACTACGGATTCCCTTGATCTGTATAATTAAATTAGCCTATGACCTTGTGCATCAAGACAGTCGCAGAACTCCCCAGTGACATTTAATGTTAGTACAAGTAACAGGAGGTGATACATTAATCATTAATTAATAATAATTCTTGTCTAACAGGCTCCTTGGTCCTTGCTGACTGCTGTAAACTCCTGTAATGTATTTGCACAGCATTAAATGCACCAGTTTACGGTATATGCACCATTCCCCCCACTTACTAATGTATGTTTCTGTACTCTTGTACTTAATTTATGCTTTTGCTCTACAAATTGCTGCGTACGTGTTGCAGTTCTAAATAAATGCACACATACCCATACAAGCTGGAGAAAGTATACACTTCAAACAACATTGGAAGAAGCATGTTTTTTATCTATGAAGAAATTATCTTTCAGATTTCAGCATCTGAGTAACATACCTTTTTAGATATTTCTAGACAACAGAAGGTACATTCTAACAAGATCTGATTGCATCAAGCAAGTATGTCTGTGTGTAGTAATTGCTCATTTAATCTAATTATTCACTCTAGATAGATTAATTGTGCTATGTTTAGAATAACATCAAAGCCATTGGGAAATAAGCCAGTGAAGAACAAAGGAGTTTCATCATAGTAAAGAATTCATGAAAAAAGCAATAGAACTCTTTTTGTCAATATCTAAAACTATAAACAGTGTTAAAACAATGCTAATGCACATAATGTACAGTAATTTGCTTAACACTGCTTAATATGAGACACATACAGGTAAAAACTACAGAGCCTGTGGAGGACTCACTGGATAGCTTCTTATTAACCCAATCTGAACCTACACAGATACAATTTGGACATAACGGCACAGGGTCGTAACTAGGGCTGTGCGATAGGGGCGACTGCCTGGGGCACAAGGCTAAAGGAGGGCGCAGTTTATGAATGTTTTGTTTTCATTTGATTAAAGTTGAGGGCTAGGGGGGCGGCATTTTTGTTTCTCGCCCCACGTGCTAAAATTTTAAGATACGGCTCTGGCACAAGCAATACATCATGTTACATTGCCTAATTTGTCCAATACCCACTATATCTGTATACGGCGAGCCTATAATTGAACCTGAATAAAGTTGGGGCTTTGGAAGAATAAACAAGGAAATTACTATATGCCTTTATTGAGAGATTGGTTGATGAGCTGTTATAATAATTCTGGAATGTTTTAGAATGTGAGGTTACCAGTTATGATATTGGAACAGCAAAGGTCATAGATGCAACAGAGTGAGGATTTAGAAGCAAGCCTGAATACATATGCAATGCATTTATAGAATAACAAAAAAGAAGTAAATAAGTCATGTAGGAGCATTAAGGATTGCTTGACAATATAGGGAGTAACAAATGAAATGAGTTTATAGTAGTTTAGGTGGAATATGATTGGAGTAGCAAAATAGCTTAATTCAATATTGTGAAAATACAAATAAATATAGATTATATGCCTCATAAATCCAGCATCTGACTCTAATAATAAAACATAAATAGTCTTTCTTATCCCCAACACCAAACTTATTTAAGCACTTTCACTTGCAGTTTCAAAGCAAAGACTAGTTCTAGTTTTCTTTTTGTCCACGACATCACTATATATTTTTTTTGTTAAATACCCGGCATACAACCTTTAGTTTTCCACTTACCGGTAGGGACACGTGTGGCAAAAGTCAAAATGTTTTATGTGGATTTTACACCTATTATATGGTGTTTGGATAGAAACTAGCTGGGGTAGGTAGTACATGGCATAGGCAATCCATATAGTATGCAGTTCACGTGGCTCATCCTCTGCACAAAACATTGCTTCCTGTTTTCATTTCTCATATTACCTTTAGATATATATGTATGTATATATACACTATATGGACAAAAGTATTCGGACACTTAACCATTACACCAACAGGGACTGTAATGACACTGTATTCCAATACATATACTTTAATGTGGAGTTGGTGCCCCTTTCGCAGTGATAACAGCTTCCGCTATTCTTGGAAGAAATTTCACGAACCGTTTTATTACAAAGGTAGCATCCTATCATAGTACCACGCTTGAAATCAGATCTTCAGAGCGACCCATTTTGTATCACAAATGTTTGCAAATGGAGACTGCATGACTAGGTGCTTGATTTTATACATCTCTGGCAACGGGTTTGAGAGAGTTGAAACACCTCAATTCAATAAGTAACAGGTGTGGCCAAATATTTCTGTTCATATAGTATATATATATATATATATATATATATATATATATATATATATATATATATATATATTGTTCTGTTTCAAAACTATATTTCATTTGTCTCCTTAAATGTGGAATATTTTTGCTGCTATCGTCTTTTTAGCAGATGGTTTCACATTCACCAAGACCATATTGTAGAAGACGAATATTCTTATAAATATTAAGTAAGTATAACATCAACTTTGCATTCTTTTCTAAAAAAAATAATATTATGTATATATGTATATTTAGTCTGCTCGAATTTATGACATTTTCATTTTTTTGACAGACATCTCACTCTCACCTGCTAAGTAAATCTTACTTACTTACAAAAATTCTCCCTACCTCCAATTAATAAATAATCAGTAGATTGTAGCTTGTGATTGGCCTTCCTGCTTACCCCCACTGTTTTAAAATATCAAGCAGCACATTGGGCTCCGGATAGGGTTGGAACTTCCTAAGATTGATCATGTAGGTGGTAGTGCATCTTTATAGGGATCAATCACCAAGATTAGCTTAAGAAATGTTTATTTGTCAAATAAAGCTCCCATATATAACAATATAAAATGAATTTGATAAATAAAAAGAATAATTAGCCAAATGATAGATTTGTTACATATTTGTGACTTTTACTTATAGCAGCATCTGCAGAATATCTATTTAATGATCTAACAGATAACGAAACCCTCAGTCTTTCTCTATATGAACAGTAAGTAGTGGAAACACAAGTGACGGCTCATACATATTGCAGTTTCCTCTTGTTGCCTTATTTACATGTGGAAACATTTGGGCGGTGTATATCATTCCTGTCCACACGTGTCATGACAGAGATCAATAGTTCCCTTTCCCCCTACATTTTTCTCTCATGGTTGAATGAGTGGACGAGAACGTAGCTAAGAATTCTAGATAAGAAAAAATAGACAAGACTGAGGTGTTCTCTGTAAAAGTGTAACTGTGGCTTGTTGTGTTATATCGGTCACTTCACATTAACATAGCAATATATTAATGGTTAATTTTATTTGCTCAATTGTGCGTAATACAGGGGAGATGTTGGTTCATGTTTAAGGCCTTTAATAAACTAACCAGTATGATTAAAAAAAAATCTCCCTTTTCACTATTTATTCTAGTTTATTTCACCCACTTTTTGCTACATTTCTTCAGTTTTTAAATTCAGAGATGTATCATTTCAAATAGGTTTCTGCAAAAGGTAACAGCACAGGGCCTGAGTCATTAAGGAGAGCAAAGCATAAAAAAGGAGTAACTTTGCACTTTGCATTCGAGGGGGAGGTAAATTTAAAGTGTGGGGGCAGATTTTCAGTTGGGGTAAGGTATGTCCTAGATCAGTGTTTCCCAAATCCAGTCCTCATAGTCCCCTAACAGTGGAGGTTATCCAGGTTATATATATATATGAAATAATTATCACCACCTGTGGATATGTTACATTGTGTCAGTCAGTGATGAATACACCTTGTGCTCCAGCAAGGAGATAAGGAAAACCTACGCTGTTATTGGGTCCCTGAGGACTGGGTTTGGGAAACACTCTCCTAGATCAAATTTAAATTTCAGTGTAAAAATAAAGCTATCAAGTATTTGTGTGCTACATGAAAAAGCAGCCAGTATTTCCCTTATGTGCAAACTAATAAACTAAGTTGCACCCCTTGCATTGTAACATGGTTTGTCCAGGATCACATTTACTCCTTGTTTTGCCTTGCTCTCCTTAATGACTCAGGCCCGTAATACTTACTGTTCTTTAATTAGTTATTAATAAAATCAGTGCACTTTTCACAGTATTGAAAGGTAATAACATATTTCAACACGGTCACATTTATGAATCCAGTATTTGACTCATTCTACAGTATCATCATCATCAGCAGCTATTTAGATAGCGCCACTAATTCTGCAGCGCTGTACAGAGAACTCACACACATCAGTCCATCTCCCATTGGAGCTTATATTCTAAATTATGTGTCTGATTTCCAAAGTACATTCTAAAGTATAGATACGTGACCTAGATCCTCTAATTGTTGACAAGACTGCTACAATGCTACTTTATTATTATTATTATTATTATTATTATTATTATTATTACTATTATTATTACTCTATAAAATGTTGCCATACTCCATATCATTCCCTCTTTATTTGGGCAATTATAAACACTGCTGCTACAAAAATGCTGTTCTCTAAAAGACTCAATCTATCAGTTTCCAGTGGGAAAATGAGGTTACATTTATAATTAGCATGACAAACTGTTATTTGACTTGGCTTTCCATTTTTTTTATTACATGCATTTTGTGGAGAAAGCACAGCATACAGAATTTTCTCATTATCTCTGATCTGCTCATGGAAGGCTATAAGATAACAAAGAAGGGTTATCAATGTTTTGTCTATTAAAAAAGATTATTCAGACATCCTGGGATAAAGTTTGACTTGACATAGACAAAAAGATTCTGTTTCTGCCACATGTGCCACACACTTTTGTACCTAATTACAACATGCAGAAATGTATCCATCTTTAGTGTGCTCAACATGCGCACTCTCTATGAGCTCTTTTGTGTTGGATGCAAAGTCAAGTTAACAGTAGAGCTAGGAGGAGAGTTTGCATGACCACAGCAAGAGCAGTGGTATATGGCCAGTGATGATTACAGCAGGCTGTCATAGTAATTTAGAAGATGGCTGTTAATTCAGTGGTGGTTAAGGGGCTTATTTATCCTGGTAAATCCCCAAAAACTGCAGTTTTTTGAGGATTACCACATTTTAAAGTACCATGCCTATTTATTATTAGAGGATTTCCAAAATCTGCTACGGTCCTAGCATATTCGATTGCATATGCAGTCCCCATTGGTGACTATGGGAAATGAAATAAAGACCCTATTTATCAAGCCCTGAAAACCTTAGATTTTCAGAGCTTGACCCTGACAGCTAACACCATCTGAAGATGGTGATCGTCGTTCTATCCTATGGGAAGAGATCTTTGGATCTCACCCCAGGAGACATTGGGCTCCTCCCCTTTTTCCTATCGCAATTTGCTAAGGCCACGGGTCAGATCGTGATCACTTTACTGTAGACTATTTGCCGGGACAGGCTCCTATCGGAGCTACTGTCTTGGCTTAAAACTTTTTAATAAATAGGCTCCTTAATTAATTTTTTACTATTGTGATAAGAAATAAGAATGTGAACAATATGTGTTCATAAATTTACCCATAAAACTGTTATAGTGGAAAAGAAAGCATTAAAATATCTGTTTCTTCCGTAAAATATGAGATTTAGAGCTGGAAATAAATCTCTGGTGAAATGGTCCAGATGGTTTACACAGCATTACCAAGACCTCACACCTATGTCAATGCTTTTACCACAGTGAGGCATCCTGGTAGCTTTTTGTCCTAACTCTGAAAACCAGGTTGCACAGGTACCCAGCACAATATCAAAGAGAAACAAGAAAGCAATGCAAATATTGGTGCCATCAGGCACAAATGGTGACAAACTACAAGTTGAATTGCCATAGAAGTTGACAAAAGGTCTATGAGGAGAAAGGTGGCACCGAGCAGAGGGTGTATCAGTGAGTTTGTGTCAAAAGAGAGGGCAATACTGGGCGGGAATGATTGTTATGATAATATGCCAAAAAATGTGTTGGGTTGTAGTATGTGTTGTAATTAATTTTTTGGGCTGACTATAGAAGAAATGGAGGTTGACTATGAATTTATTTTTAAAGTTCCAACACAATGGTCACCTTTTAAAGTTAACCCCCGTTTATGATGAAGTCACAAAGGGCTACTATATAATTTTTTCAGCCAAATTTTATCTCTGCATTTCTCTTCCATTATTGTCTATGCAGAGCTGCAGAATGGAGTATTTAACAATGATGTGGCAGGAACACAAGCTCAGCGCTACCATTAGGAATATTTAGGCAGCTGTCTGAGAGCTGTCAGGCATTCGGAGTAGGATATGTGTCACCCTAGAAATAAGGATTTTCCAGGTTAATATCCACCTCCTGTTTTTTAAGGAAGGGGTCGAGCAGCCTAATGCTACAGCACACCTCCTCTTTGACAGGCAGCTGTGGGACCTCCCACCACTCCAGACTACAAGGAGCACTGTGTGGAAACTGAAGTACACAGAGGGGAACTGATTTGTGATCAATTCCCCTTTGACTATTACAGGGATGATGGAAATGCAACAGGTAAGTGGGGTTAGAGGAAGGAAACTTTGCCTATGATGCCGAAAATCCTTACACGGACCCTGCAGGAACCCAGAATCTTCATAGACTTTAATGGTATGAAAATGCAAAGGTTCAATGCTACATTACTTCAGCTACAAAACCCTGGTGTTTAGTATAACTGTGTGACATAACTTTTAGATGTTTTGAGAACAAGGATCATGATGCTATATAATGCGAAATGGGGGATAAGTAAGGATTCTGACAAAGGTCAATATGGTGATAACATGGCCAGATGCATGTCGAAAAAAGAATTAATGCATTTTCTAAGTGGATTACTTTTGCTTAGTTAACTCTTTTTTTTATTAGATACTATAATGTTGTGCTCTGCACATGAATCTCAGAAGTAAAAAACATCTAGTTGGATTGAGTAGGATATTATAGAGTTTTCATAACATGTCCCTATTGCAAATTTAATGCAGATGCAAACTTTCTGTAAAATTATGGTCTCTGAAATGCACCTACAAAGAGGAGGAATCAAGTAATGACCTTCTTGGATTCAAATCCAAAATGTTTATATTTTGTTCACTGCTACTTTACACTCATACTATACTAGTCAGTGTTTTTGAAAATGTTTAAACCATGAAACAAAGTTATTTAATTATCACTACTTATTTTTTTAGCACAAGTCACAGATCTAAATTCACATTAAACTTAAAGAAGATGAAATGTATTATGTATAACTTAATTTGTTGCTAAGTGTCACAAACACGCTCCCAGTTGCCGTGTCTTTGGGTATTTGCTGTATGAGGTTGCACACGATTCCAGCCCGCAGTCGTACCTATCACACAGCTTATAGACCTACTGAATCACCCCCATACAGCGCTCACACCCCCACACACTTCAGGTTTGCCACCACCTATTGAATACTGCAATAGGACCCCAATATACTGTCTCACACTGGCACACAAGGCTTCTAGCTACCACAGGCTAACAAGGCCCCAACCAGCAAACAAAAGGTTAACTCTTCACACCTCCTAGTCTGTTACACAAATGTAAATGCAGGCACACACTAAGCTTGTTAATCAAATGTATCAACAAATCACACACCGGCATTCAAAGGGTTAACTTGGTCAAGCTATATTCTTCTTAATAGGCTAATGGATTTGTTAGACTATCAAGGACGCAACTTACTAACTATATAGATTTAATATACAAAGGTACAGGGCATTCAGATATAAAGAAAAACAATTAATAAACAACTGATATAACATACACAAGCAAAACAGTTTAAAATAAAAAGGGTTACATTCAGATCATAACTTACATGAGTTTTATAACCTGTGCCATGGGAAATTGGCTAGGAAGATGGACAGCTTATCAATGTGGATTGATTTTCCCAAAAGAATGACAGTTTGTTGTAACTGGTCTCCGATTTTTAAAGACACCCTTACACCTTCCCATCTCCCGGGGGTTGTGGTCTGTGATATTTTTTTCAATCACCATTTGCATTTTGTCTGATTTACTACCCAATTCTACTATGTGACCTAACTTTTCTGTGGAGCGTCACACAGACCCAATTTTATTATAGATAAAGACATTATAATAAATCCCCTATGAATTTGTCCATCTTTTGATATTAAACACGCCTAATTACAGTGTATTCATAGAGCTAACAGACATTTCCTTAACTTCTCTGTGGGGCAGAATTCTTAATTTGACATATGAGTTGCCCTTCATCATACTATTGAGAATATGTGGTTGATCACTACTTTTATTGATTTTAAGTTGCATATTTTAAAACTGAATTATTTTTATCTATATCACATATAGCCAAGTCAGCACATGGGCTCTTTGAGCCAGACACCATGCTGAGCGGTTCCTAAAAGTCTATTCAGGTGTCAAAACTCCATCCCAGACCAGGATATATCTCCCAGCAAGGGCTCTTTGAACCTGTACCAGGTGACACTCCTATCTTCTCACACTTGAATGTGCAGATCCATCAAATATACATACAACAGACTTTCTGTCATCACATTTTACACTTTAGTAGTTAAAAGGATTTAATGGGTTCAATTAATATCCCATATTTACACTGCAGTTATGATTTAGGCTTTATAAATAACTAGTTCTCTATGTTCACGACAATAAGATTATCAAATTTGGCATATTTATTTAATTTAAAGATGTTGGAATGTATATTATGAAAGTAATTACAAATGTACCTTTTTTAATTTAAACTGTTTTCAATTTTATTACACATAGAGTTCAAGAAGCCATTATCAACATTACAAAACAGAATTATGTAAATAATAAAAAAGTGTGGGAGATGACTCATTGAATTAAATCATTTCCACATCATAAAACTTTGTCTCATCAGACTAATTTTCTAAGCTATCACTCTCAGCGGTTTCCACTTCTTATGATTCTTCATATTCACCATCTTCATAAACTTCGAAAATTAAAGATTTTCCCAGATTGTGATAAGTTTGTCCACTCTTTTACAAACTTGTACTAGTAGGTTAATAAGCTGCTGACCAAATTGGACTCTAGTGTGTGTGTGCTTTTGTGTTAGTGAATTTAGACTGTAAGCTCCAATGGGGTAGGGAGTGATGTGAATTACAAATATTCTTTGTACAGTGATGCATATATGGTGGTGCTAAATAAATAAAAAAAATAACAATATCTTTGGCATAGACTGCATTTCTAGATCAATCACCTGGCGATATTCTGTCTGTTTCTAACAGTGAGTTCTAACCGTGTTGAATTTTGTTTTGCAAAAAAATCAAAGGCAGTGGTAATTCTATCATTACTAAATGTAACAAATTGAGGTATTTAGCTGGCAATCTGCAGAGAAAGGATGCAAACAGAGTTACACATTTGTGCAGCAGTGCACCTAGTTTAAAGATAAAGAGGTGGAGGACCTGTGTGTGACAAAAAAATAGTATAAAGTCTTATTTAACTTACATGGTTTGAAAGTCTATTTTTTCCAGAGAGGCCGCAGGTTGACAGGGTGTGTCTGCAGTAAGAGCAATCACCAGAGCAGCTGATGAGAACTCCCTTTTAAAGGTAAGGTGGGAAAGTCACCTGCCCATGAAGCTTGGGCTGTGGGAGGAGTGTCTAATATAAAAACCTGTCTGTTTTCTTTGTTCAGCGTAACTGTTGCTAAATAAGTTGACCAGTGTCTAGAGAGCTGGTCTCTGTTAAGTTAGCGTTAGGGTCATGAGAAAGTGTGTGAAACTTATATGTTGCCCACTACTTTGCCAAATTAAACAAACAAGAAGTTGTTTGTGGCTATATCAGGAAAAGTGTGCTCTTGCCACAAGTGGTGTCAGACGTGCGGGGGCTCAGGGTAGCAAGTTTCCGCTACCCAACCGACATAGACATTATTATGGAGGAAGTTTTGAGAGCCCTTGTGAATGTGGCCGCTGCACAGCAAGAGCAACAAGTTCAGGTACTACGAGTTACAGAGGCACAGGAGGAAAACACCAGGCCCTTAAGGAAAGAGTTAGTTGTTAGAATGTACCATCTAGTCCAGCTCTGAAGAAAATGTCACCAGCTGATGACATAGAAGCGTATCTGGTGTCCTTTGAGAGAGCTGCAAAAAGGGCAATTTGGCCTCCTGAAATTTAGGCTGAGAGGATGGCACCATATCTAACTGACAAAGCTCAGCGTGCCTATACGGATCTGGATGAGGACCGGGCATCTTATTATCCATCCTTAAATCTGAGATATTAGCTCGCATTGGGGTTACGGGGCCATGCCAAGTCAATAATTACCACGAGTGGCGCTATGACAAAGACAAACCAATCAGAGCACAATTGGCTGAGCTTTTCAAAAATTTAAAAAAAGGCTGCACTACCACTAACAGAGGGCTGGTTAAAAAGGGGTCTAATCCAATGTGCTTTGAATGCGGTGAGCCAGGCTACTTCAGGGCCAAGTGTCCTAAATCACCGAAACCCATGAACTGTTCTGTTTCGTATGTTGGGCCTGCTTATCCAAGCTGCGCTTAACAACCAAAATCTTGTTTTAGTTTTGGTTGACTGAGGGAGTAAATTTACATCCAGCTTGGCCTTGCCCGAAACCATAACTACTCGGTTGCCCAAGGTGAAGGTCCTGTGCACACATGGGATAACGGAGTAGTATGAGAGAACACTTCTGCCAGTCACATTTAAAAACCAAACAATTATGGTGAAGGCTACTATAGTGCCAAAACTCCCATATCCTCTCATTCTGGGGTGTTTAAAGAGGTCCCTGGTGAGCAAGTCTGGTTGGACAATCCGGCAACTGATACAACGGTCGGAAGCTTGGTCTTGAAGCATCAGCCAGTAAACCTACAACATTTGGGCCTTGATCATTGGGAATGGCCAAACCAAATTGCTATTTTGGGGGTTTACAGCAGGTGTCCCTCAAAAGTATCCACGTGCGGGGAACCATAGACAGTCAAAAGTAGCATAGGAGGATGAGCCCACACCACCTATCAGTAAGGATACGGACTGGTCTTCAATACCAATTTTGTTTCCTCTGCAATACTTTGCTCATGACCAATTTAACAATGCAACTTTATACCTGGGGAAGGATAAAACATGAGAACACTACTTGGTTTTACTGACCCGGTTTACACATGGCTGTGAAAAGGTATTGCTGGTCCTGTCCAATTTGCCAGAGAACCTGTCACAAACCCATGTACAGGGTGCCTCTCATCCCAATACCAATACTACAAGTTCCCTTTCACCGGATAGCCATTGAGAAATGTCCAAGCTAATGAAGGACATGTGCCAGTTGTTATGGGTGATGGCTCTTCACACCTCCGTGTACCATCCACAAACGGATGGTTTAATGGAGCACTTTAACTGCACGTCAAAGCACATGCTCAGGAAAGCCGTCATGCAGGAAAAAAAGTTTGGGACACTCTTATACCTTGTTTGATGTTTGCCATCTTAAGCTTCAAAAGGGTTTATTCCCTTTGAGTTATTGTTCTTGAGACAGCCCAGGGGTATTGTGGATATGTTGAAGGAAGGGTGGGAGCTGCAGGGCCCCAAGGAGCCAAATCTGGTACAATTTGTTTCCTAAATGTATGAGAGGCTAGGAAAGATACGGCCCATTGTACAGCAGCATGCAAAAGAGGCACAGGAATGGCAGAAGAGAAGTTATGATAAAAGTACTGTAGTTTGATCTTTCAAGCCTGGAGACAAGGCCCTAGTCCTGTTTCCTACCCAGGAAAGCAAACTTTTCGCTCACTGGCAAGGTCCACATGAAGTCCTAGAGGCAGTTGGTCCCGTCAATAACAGGGTTTGTCTGTTGAGGAGAAGGGAGAAGCAAATATACCATGTCAATCTCCTTAAACCTTGGTATGATGGGCACACTTCTCGTCAGGTAGTTTCTATTAAGCAGAAACAACAGACTTAAGAAATGATATGTCGGAACAGGGATGTCATCTCTACCATTCCTGGGCGCACTACCTTAATTGAAAATGACATTGTCACGCCGCCAGGAGTTGTCGTAAAGCAGAAGACATACCGAAGTCAGAAAAAAAAATGTGTGAAACTTATATGTTGTCTACCATTGTCTGTCGTTCTGACAATAAAGCAAAGTAAACAAACAAGAAGTTGTTCGTGTCTGCATCAGGAGAAGTGCACTCTTGCCACATATTTGCTTCTTCAATCTTGGCAGGGGCGCATGGAGGATTTATCAGGGGGGGTTTCCTCCACCCCCGAAAAAAAAAAAAAACCCTAGAGAGCTGCTGCGCATCGGCTGCACTGTACTATACAGCAGCCGCGGCGCTGTCAAAGAAGCTAGCACCGCCGCGGACGCTTCTTAGACAGCGCCGCGACTGCTGTATAGTACAGTGCCGATATGTAGGGCATTTTTTTAGCGGGTGGGGGGGGTTTCTGGAGACCCAGAAACCCCCCCTGCGTGCGCCACTGCTTGGATCCAGTAGATTGGTAGTAGCATGCATTTATCGGCAACAAACGTCTTGCCATCTCTTGATAAAATCTAACTTTTTCTTATTCTGTTCTTGTAAGCAGATTTTATCTGTCCCATATGATAAGGAATGTTTGTCAGAAGCACACTGTCTAATTCAGATGCAGTGATTGCTGAAGAGATTTGCTTCTAAATCTTCATGGAGTTCTCCAGCTGAACCAAGAATATATATACTCATCAGGTACTGTGTTCTTTACTTTTCTGGTTCTGGGAATCTGAAGTTTCTCAATTATTATTATGGATGTTTTTTATTTAGCAAACTTTCAAATAAGAATACTACTTTACCTCTTTTAGTTTTACTACAGAGTCTAAGGGGTAAATGTATCAAACTTGCCTTAAAAGCTATTGCCGCTTTAAATTTACCATGCAAAGTCACCGGATATCGGCAATTTGCAAAAATTGCTATTTTACACATTTACTATTTTATCTATTTTAATAGTGTCACTATTTTATTCTTTGTATTCTATTCTTTCTGGTTATTCTTAAATACTATAGATACAATGAGAGTATACTTTATATATTTGATCATTTCTTTCTTTTGCAATGTCCGAGTCGGACATTGCAAACATGATGCATGCAGATTTAATTCTGGGATGTACACCCTATTGCTGTAATATGTGAATGTTCATCCATTATGATCTCCCATGTTGCTTTAATAGTACTTGCAATGACAATCGGCAAAGCATATACTTTGGAACTCTTAATCTTCATTTATTTATATAGCGCCTACCAATTCTTTAGCATTTTACAATCTTCTGTAGGTCTTCACATATTTTACTACTAAAATACAGTACATTATGTATGTTCTCTCGTGTTCCAATATGTCTGTGTTGTTATCACAAAGTTTATGATTCATTCTCTCCGCACATTTGTTCATCCATCTGTAAGTACTTCAATACAAAGGGCTTTGTTGATATTTCCTTGGACATGTTGTATTACAGCATGCCTGCCCACTCTCTTGGAATTTCTGGGACACCTCTGAATTCCGGACTCTAGACACTTTGGCCTTGCCTCTGCAGTGAAATGCACTATTGCATCACAGAGTTACATGGGAGGGGCATCATAATGCGATTCTCTGCACCCCGTCTCTCACCCCAGTCACACTTCACCTCCCCTCCGAGATCTCCGGGAGGGGTACCAGAAAAAGTCAGCAAGTATGCATTAGAGGTGTATATTCTGAATCTTAACAGAGGCTTGCATAAAGAATAGTTGCTGGGCAAAGATTATGGTCATCTGTATAATTAAAAAAAACTTTCTACCAATATCTATTCAATATTTGGTTACTTGAGGAAGTTTATTGTAATGCTGGTGTTATAGTTGAAGAAGATGAAACAGCAGGACTTCTTGTACAAAACGAATATCGGAATAAGCATACTTGCATGTATTTTTATAATCATCATGATCTACCATAACATATTTATTTAACGACTGCTGGGCACTTCTGATACACAAAAATGTGGTCATCCCACCAGCCTTTTGAATCATTTATATTTTATTTGAAGACCACAATACTGTCTGTGTGCTTGGCTCTGCCCTTCTAATAGTAGTTGCAGCGCCACCTGGTGACTGAATGAATCTTGAGAGCACTGCACAGCTTGTTCTTGATATGCAGATATTGTCTGAATAAATATTGCAGATCTTACATTATATAGTTTATATTACATTGGGAAAGGAATTTATGAACAATTTGCTTTAAAAAGGTAATTCATCATCATTTATCCACAAATTTTAAATGTTTCCAATTTTCCAGAAAGAAAAAGTAAATAGGGAAAATATATAACAGAAAACCAACCTATATTCCCAGGCCTTGACATCCCTATGTAAGACACAAGACAGAAGGACATACATATCTACTTTTTAATAGAGATGCTCAGGCTCGGTTACTCAGAAACCGAAGACACCCGGAATTAGGGGATCCAAGTCCTTTTCGCTTTTTTCGGATTCCAACACAAGGCAAAATGTCATTGTGACGTCGTCAGATCTCGAATCTCGCTATTTTGGAATCTATAAATACCGCCCTCTACGGCGATCTAGTGCCAGTTGAGAGAGGGATACAGAAGGGGTAGCATAGAGTGTTGAGCAGTTGGGCAGGCAAAGTTAGAGAATTGAAAAAGGAGGGTGGTAGCAGTGTTAAAGAAAGTAATCAGTGACATTCAGGAGAGCTCCATAGCTCCAGTGTTAAATCTCATTGCAGAAAAATACAAATACTATTGCTGCTGTCAGGGTTGGTGTAATTCTGCTGTCCAATTCTACTGTGTTATATAGGTAGCACACAGATAGGAGAGCTCCTGCGTCAATCTCATTGCAGAAAATTAAAATAATAGTGCTTACAGGGTTGATGTAATTCTGCAGTCCAATTCTACTGTGTTATATAGGTAACACACAAAAAGGAGAGCTGCGTTGGTAATTCTCATTGCATGAAAATAAAAAAAAAACTAATGCTGTCAGGGTTGGTGTAATTTTGCAGTAAAATTCTACAATGTTACATAGGTAACACAAAAAGGAGAGCAGCGTTGCTAATTGTCATTGCTGAATTACAAATACTAGTCATTGCAGGCTTTTTGTCACTCACCGGACCGTGAGTGCCTCTGCGCTGGTGCGTGGCTCCCTAGCCTTCCTGCCGGCACCTATCCTGAACCGCGGCCGTCCGCTATCCTGATGGTCTGCGCATGCGCAGCTCCCAAGAACTCTTGTGACTGCTGCTTTTAATCTAAATTGGTTGATCAGGCAACTCCCTATTTAAGGCACCTGTGCTCATTACCTCATTACCTGATCTTGGAGTCTCATTCCCTGTGAGTCTCTGAAGGTGTCTCCTGTGTTCTACTAGTGTCTTCAGTTTCCTGCTGATTCCTGATTTACTCATCGCTGGTTTCCATACCCGCTACTGTCTCCTGTGTACTACTAGTGTCTTCAGTTCCTGTGGATTCCCTGTGCTACTCATCGCTGGTTTCCATACCTGCTACAGTCTCCTGTTACCTGGCTGTGTCCTCAGCTGGACTCTGATTACCGGATCTACTCACCTGTGGTTCCTACACTCGTCTCTGCCGTCCAGCGTCTCTGCAGTTCCTGCATCTCCCTGTGGACAGACTGTTCTACTGAATAGCGGTATGCCTATCTGTTATTGACTTTCTACGTTTACTCTGCATATCCGCTAGGATAAGTTTCCACTCTCAGCAGCTGTATCCATACCCGCTATAGACTGTTATTGTTAAGCTGCATACCTGTTTGGAATTAAAGGTACTACTCAGTCGTTATATGCATCATTGTGATTGACTATCCATTATTGGCCTGCATATCTGTGCTGAGCAAGTCTCTACCAAGCAGCGCCACACATACCGTTATAGACTTTGCTGGATACGCTGCATATCTATTGGGATCAAGTTCCTCTGTGCTCTCAGTGTCTGTATCCTATTATCCTTTGTATGCTTCCACTCATCGACACCTGTACACATCCTCACCTATTAAGCAGTGGTACAACTTGCTTTACGCAGACCACTGACATCCCCGCTACCTACCTGCACCTGGACAAGTCTTCTCACCATAAGCAGTGGTACAACTTGCTATACGCAGACCACTGACTTCCCCGCTACCTACCTGCACCTGGACAAGTCTTCTCACCATAAGCAGTGGTACAACTTGCTATATGCAGACCACTGACTTCCCCGCTACCTACCTGCACCTGGACAAGTCTTCTCACCATAAGCAGTGGTACAACTTGCTGTACGCAGACCACTGACTTCCCTGCTACCTCCCTGCATCTACTCACGTCCATCCTGATCTCCGTGTTCAAATCTGCCTTTCCACTATATCAGCTAGTCGCTGATTCATTGACCAAAGATTGCTGCAAGTCACTGACTTTCCTATTATTTATTGGCATTCTCTCTCCATCTGCTGTGATATATGTTCCGCTAGTCACCCTGCTACCAGAGGACCGTTGTGTGAACTTCACTACTCTGGTCAGCCCAGTCATCTGGTGAATTCCTGGGCAAGACTCCTAGTGCCCGTGACAGTAAGATCAGGCCATGACAGACCCAGGATCGGAACCAACAGCTAAAGGGATGCTGCAGTATCTGGTCACCCAAATCGAACAACAAGATGTTCGCCAACAACAGTTGTTGCAATATTGTCAGGATTTAGCCTCCCAAGGAACCCCTGTGCAAAATGTAGCAGCAACCGTTGATCCTCCAGTACCTCCATCTTCTTCCCCAGTGCCATCCCAGGTGTCTATCGCTTCCACGCTACACCTGCCTACTCCTTCTAAATATCATGGAGACCCCAAAACCTGTAGGGGTTTTCTTAACCAATGCTCCGTTCATTTTGAACTTCAACCTCATAACTTCCCTACTCATCGTTCCAAAGTGGCCTACCTCATCTCTTTGTTTTCCGGACAGGCTCTCGCATGGGCCTCCCCTCTGTGGGAAAGAAATGACCCCTTATTGGAGGATAGTACCATGTTTATTTCTACATTTCGAAGTATTTTTGACGAACCTGGTCGTCTTATCTCCGCAGCTTCCAGTATTCTTCGACTACGCCAAGGATCTCGGACTGTAGCTCAGTATGTCATTCAATTTCGGATACTTGCCTCTGAACTTCAGTGGAACACTGAGGCGCTGATAGCCGCCTTCTGGCAGGGGCTTTCCGACAAGATTAAAGACGCACTGACCTCACAAGAATTACCCTCCTCCCTGGATGATTTGATTTCTTTTTGCCATCATGTAGACATGAGGTTTCGTGAGAGAGATTCCGAAAGAGTAACTTCCTCCAAAGCGCCTCTTCGCTCAGTATCCCAAGTTCGTCACCCTCCACCTCTAGTAGAACCTATGGAGGTAGGCCGCTCTAAATTAACATCAGAGGAGAGAGAGCGAAGAGTGAAGAATAGACTCTGTATCTATTGCGCTGACTCTACTCACATGCTGAACTCATGTTCTAGGAAGTCGGGAAATGCCAGGCCCTAACCAGTTCTGGAGAGGTAAGGTTAGGGTCCCTGGAGTCCTCTCCATGTTCTACGAATGTAAAGGTTTGTGCTTTTGATGTCACCATTTCCTTTGCTACCAAATCCTTTGTGTCTCAAGCACTGATAGATTCTGGAGCTGCTGGAAATTTTATCTCTAGTTCCCTAGTGAATTAATGGTCCCTACCAGTGATTCCTTTAAAAGCACCTATAGCTGTTACTGCTATCGATGGATCACGTATAATTAATAGACTTATTACTCAAAGTACGTCTCCACTGACTCTTCAAATTGGAGCCTTACACCAAGAAAAAAATTCTTTACTGATCCTTCCTGTTACTACCAGTCCCATCGTACCAGGCCTTCCATGGCTTCAACTTCATTCCCCTCAGATTGGCTGGAATACTCCTCAAGTCACTTCTTGGGGTCCCGAATGTCGTCATCGTTGTCTCTCTCAAGTTGTTCCACTCAAAATACAGCAGTCTTCCATTTCACCGTGTCCACCGGGTCTCTCTCCACAGTATGCTTCCTTCGGGGATGTGTTCGATAAGGTTCAGTCAGAACGCCTTCCTCCTCATCGGGCATGGGATTGTCCGATTGACTTAGAACCTGGCAAGAACCCTCCTAGGGGCCGTGTGTATCCACTTTCATTACCAGAGACTCAAGCAACATCTGAGTATATTAAGAAGAACCTCCAGCGAGGATTTATCCGACCTTCCACCTCTCCCGCTGGAGCAGGGTTCTTCTTCGTGAAGAAAAAAGATGGATCACTACGTCCCTGCATAGATTATCGTGGACTCAATGCCATTACCATCAAAAATCGGTACCCTATTCCGTTAATTACCGAGCTCTTCGATCGCATTAAGGGAGCCCGGATCTTTTCCAAGCTGGGTCTTCGAGGCGCCTATAATTTAATCCGGATCAAGTCCGGAGACGAATGGAAGACAGCTTTTAACACCAGGGATGGCCATTATGAATATCTAGTTATGCCCTTCGGGTTGTGTAACGCCCCCGCTGTCTTCCAGGGTTTCGTGAATGAGATCTTCCGAGACTTGCTGTATGTCTGTGTCGTCGTGTACCTGGACGACATATTAATTTTTTCTCAGGATCTGCCCACTCATCATCAACATGTTGCAGAGGTCCTTTCCAGACTCCGAAGAAATTCTTTATTTTGAAAACTAGAGAAATGTTCATTCGAGTTATCCCAGATTCCATTCCTGGGATACATTGTGTCTGGAGTCGGTCTTAAGATGGATCCAGAAAAGGTGAACGCTGTATTACGTTGGACCCAGCCAACTACTCTCCAAGCAATCCAACGCTTTTTAGGATTTGCGAATTATTACAGACGCTTCATTCAAGGTTTTTCGTCCATTGCCTCTCCTATAGTGGCCCTGACCCGCAAGGGGGCTAACACTAAACAATGGTCCTCCGAGGCCCTTCAAGCTTTCCAGTCTCTCAAAGAGTCCTTCTCTTTCGCTCCTGTTCTTCGACAGCCTGATGTGACGCTTCCCTTCTTCCTAGAGGTAGACGCCTCTAATGTTGACTTAGGGGCCATATTATCCCAGAGATCGGAGCAACAAAAATTCCATCCTTGTGCCTTCTATTCCCGAGGTCTTCTACCGGCGGAGAAGAATTATACCATCGGGGACAAGGAGTTGTTGGCCATAAAAGCCGCATTAGAGGAGTGAAGATATCTGCCGGAGGGAGCTCGTCATCCTGTAACCATTTTTACCGACCACAAAAACCTGTCATATCTGCAGTCAGCCCAATGCTTGAATCCCCGTCAAGCAAGATGGTCTCTTTTCTTTTCCCGTTTTGAGCTGATTATAACCTTCAAACCAGCTTATAAGAATAAAAAAGCAGACGCCCTGTCTCAGGCGTTCGTGACGTCCTCAGACGTTGTAGATGGTCCTAACCATTCTATTTTAGACCCCAAATGTGTGACTCTGGCCACTTCGTCCACCAAGGTGCTACCATTTGGGAAAACCCTCGTGCCTCCATCTCTACGGAGGAAAATATTGTCCTGGTATCATTCCTCACGTTTTTCTGGACATTCGGGTGAACGCAAGACCCTAGAAGTCCTTTCTCTAAGCTACTGGTGGCCTTCTATGAGGAAAGATGTCAAAAACTTTGTGGCCGCTTGTGAGCTGTGTTTCCAGTTTAAAACCCCACGCAGAACACCAGCGGGATTACTACAACCACTACTCATTCCTTCCAAACCTTGGACCCATATTAGTATGGACTTTGTCACCGATCTTCCTCCAAGTAAAAAGTGTAAAACCATCTGGGTAGTGGTGGATCGATTTTCGAAAATGGCACATTTCGTTCCTTTGAACGGTTTACCTTCTTCATCTACTCTGGCTGATCATTTCATCAAAGAGATTTTCCGAATTCATGGATGTCCTTCTGAGATTGTTTCGGATAGGGGAGTGCAATTCGTTTCCAGATTCTGGCGAGCCCTTTGTAAGACCTTGGGTATTCGGTTATCACTCTCATCTTCCTACCATCCTCAATCAAACGGACAGACAGAGTCAATCACGATCTTGAAACTTTCATTAGGATGTTCTCCTCAGCCAACCAAGACAACTGGGTAGATTTACTTCCATGGGCTGAATTCGCCCATAACAACATGTATCACGAGTCATCTTCAAGAAGTCCATTCTTTGTGGTTTACGGTCACCATCCGTCTTTCCCGGAATTTCCTGCCCTCCCTCCCACCCAAGTTCCTGCTGTGGAGACTGTTTGTCAGACCTTCAAAGATATCTGGTCTCAGGTCAAAACCTGTTTAAAAAAGACATCTGCCAGATACAAGTCCTTTGCGGATAAAAAGAGGCGGGCTATTCCACCACTAAAAATTGGAGATCGTATATGGCTTTCTACCAAAAATATTCGCTTGAAGGTTCCATCTATGAAGTTTGCTCCTCGTTTCATTGGTCCATATAGGATCATTCAAGTGATAAATCCAGTCTGCTTCAAACTTCTACTACCTAAGAACCTTCGTATCTCCAACGCCTTCCATGTGTCATTACTCAAGCCTCTTATCATCAACTGTTTCTCTGTTCCTCCTTCAGCACCTCGGCCAGTTCAATTTCATCAAGAGGAGGAGTTTGAGATCACTCATATATTAGACGCAAAAATTTCGCGAGGAGTTCTTCGTTTCCTTGTGCACTGGAAGGGCTTTGGTCCAGAGGAGCGTTCCTGGATCCGGGCTGATGATCTCAATGCCCCAGTTCTCCAGAAAAAATTCTATTCCCAGAATCCGGGCAAACCCGGCTCCTTGTGTTCTGTGCCCACCTTTAAAAGGGGGGGTACTGTCACTCACCAGACCGTGAGTGCCTCTGCGCTGGTGCGTGGCTCCCTAGCCTTCCTGCCGGCACCTATCCTGAACCGCGGCCATCCGCCATCCTGATGGTCTGCGCATGCGCAGCTCCCAAGAACTCTTGTGACTGTTGCTTTTAATCTAAATTGGTTGATCAGGCAACTCCCTATTTAAGGCACCTGTGCTCATTACCTCATTACCTGATCTTGGAGTCTCATTCCCTGTGAGTCTCTGAAGGTGTCTCCTGTGTTCTACTAGTGTCTTCAGTTTCCTGCTGATTCCTGATTTACTCATCGCTGGTTTCCATACCCGCTACTGTCTCCTGTGTACTACTAGTGTCTTCAGTTCCTGTGGATTCCCTGTGCTACTCATCGCTGGTTTCCATACCTGCTACAGTCTCCTGTTTCCTGCCTGTGTCCTCAGCTGGACTCTGATTACCGGATCTACTCACCTGTGGTTCCTACACTCGTCTCTGCCGTCCAGCGTCTCTGCAGTTCCTGCATCTCCCTGTGGACAGACTGTTCTACTGAATAGCGGTATGCCTATCTGTTATTGACTTTCTACGTTTACTCTGCATATCCGCTAGGATAAGTTTCCACTCTCAGCAGCGGTATCCATACCCGCTATAGACTGTTATTGTTAAGCTGCATACCTGTTTGGAATTAAAGGTACTACTCAGTCGTTATATGCATCATTGTGATTGACTATCCATTATTGGCCTGCATATCTGTGCTGAGCAAGTCTCTACCAAGCAGCGCCACACATACCGTTATAGACTTTGCTGGATACGCTGCATATCTATTGGGATCAAGTTTCCTCTGTGCTCTCAGTGTCTGCATCCTATTATCCTTTGTATGCTTCCACTCATCGACACCTGTACACATCCTCACCTATTAAGCAGTGGTACAACTTGCTATACGCAGACCACTGACTTCCCCGCTACCTACCTGCACCTGGACAAGTCTTCTCACCATAAGCAGTGGTACAACTTGCTATACACAGACCACTGACTTCCCCGCTACCTACCTGCACCTGGACAAGTCTTCTCACCATAAGCAGTGGTACAACTTGCTATACGCAGACCACTGACTTCCCCGCTACCTACCTGCACCTGGACAAGTCTTCTCACCATAAGCAGTGGTACAACTTGCTGTACGCAGACCACTGACTTCCCTGCTACCTCCCTGCATCTACTCACGTCCATCCTGATCTTCGTGTTCAAATCTGCCTTTCCGCTATATCAACTAGTCGCTGATTCATTGACCAAAGATTGCTGCAAGTCACTGACGTTCCTATTATTTATTGGCATTCTTTCTCCATCTGCTGTGATATATGTTCCGCTAGTCACCCTGCTACCAGAGGACCGTTGTGTGAACTTCACTACTCTGGCAAGCCCAGTCATCTGGTGAATTCCTGGGCAAGACTCCTAGTGCCCTTGACACTTTTCTTCTGAATTTTCGCCAAAAAGTGTAGGGTGTTATATACACCCAATGAGAAGAGCTTCATAGCTCCATTGCGAATTGTCATTGCTGAAATACAAATACTAGTCCTTGCAGGGTTTTCTTCTGAATTTGCACCAAAAAGTGTATGGTGTTATATACACCCAAAGACAAGAGCTCCGTTGCTAATTGTCATTGCTTAAATACAAATACTAGTCCTTGCAGGCTTTTCTTCTGAATTTGCACCAAAAAGTGTAGTAGGGTGTTATCCAAATGGATTCACAGCAGTACACAGAAGAGCAGGAGCAGCAAGCAGCTGCTGCCACCAGTCCTGATGATAGTACTCCATGTACGTCATCTGGTAAAGCCTATGCAAAAGTACATAGTCTCTTTAAGTCAGGGAAAAAACATAAAAAAAAACACCTTTTACCGTGGTGAAGAAAAAAAGCGCTGTAATCCAGGAAAAGTCATCTGCCAAAAAAAATCTAATTGCCAACATGCTATTCTACACACGCAGTGGCAAAGAAAGAATGAGGCCATCACCTTTCTTTATGAGTGTGAGATCTAAAATTGTTACTGAGGCATCTTCATGTAAGGTCACTCGTAACCAAGCAAGACCAAATAATTCGGACTCCAAAAGTGGTGCACAAATACTGTTACGTGTAAAAGCCGAGCTGGAAGAAAACAGTAAGGCATTAAAGGAAAATGTATGCTCAGATTCAGAAATGACACCAATCCCTGAGGAGAGTCCATCCATGAGTGCTATGTGTAATTGTGACCACTCTGATAGTGTATCCATAAAGAAGGCCCCTTTCAGCATTTCTGCTGTTGTGTGAACTGAACAGCCCGAATGTAGCCAGAGATACACCAATTAAGGATGCCACTTTGGAATTGGAACAGGATTAGGGGGATATTTGTGTAGCTGACTTGGGAGCGCTAATGAGGATGTTGATGAGAATGATGTTGTTTGTGTAAATCCTGCACCAGTGGAAGCAGTTCTGGCACGTGATAAGAAGAAGGCCATTGTCATGCCTGGACATAAGACCAAAAAAGCCACCTCTTATGTGTGGAATTATTTCTACCCAAATCCTGACACAGTTATCTAGCCACTTGTAGTGTATGTAAAACCACAGTCAGTCGAGGGAGGGACCTTAACCATCTAGGAACCTCATTCATGTTACGCCATTTGACGCAAGTTCATGGCAAGGTGTTGGGAAAATCAGAAAGTTATGGTAAAAAATAACAACAAGCAGTCCAACATATGCTAGGGCCCTTCTCTAACATACATCCTGACACCTGCAATCTACACCCACAACACCGTCCTCATCAATATCCTCAGTAGCGATCGGAGTTAGTCCTGCTTCCAAGTTGCTAAGGCTAAATGACTCCTCTACTATCCTGGATTCCTCAGAAGAATTCTTGAGCATTAGTTCCACAGCTGCTGCTGTTGCTGCTGCTGGAGGTGAATCTTCATCCTAGAAGCAGACCAAGAAGAAGACTACTAGTAGTTTACAACAAATGACTGTTAAACAATCCCTTGCAAGAATTAGCAAGTATGAAAGATGTCACAGAGTCGCAAAGCGGATCACAGACGTCATGGGGACTATGCTCGTATTAGATCTGTGTCCAATATCCACTATTAATGCAGCTTGTTTTAGACAGTTACTTGAAGACTTGGGTCCCCATTGCCAAATTCCGTCACAACACCATTTCAATAGAAAAGCTATTCCTCACCTCTACCAGAAGGTTCGTAAAAATGTTATTATTGGGCTGCAAAATGCCATTCTACCCACTGTACACTAAACCACAGATATGTGGACAAGCGGAACTGGGCAAACTAAAGATTAGATGACTGTGACAGCCCACTGGGTTTGTGAATCGCCTTCACCAGCACATGTACCCAAGTACGTCACATTTGTCAGAGGCAGGCTACTCTGTGTATCACCTGCTTCACTAAGAGGCATACAACTGACAATCTGTTACAAAAATTAAGGGATGTCATTGCAACATGGCTTATCCTATCCTCAGGATGTGTCATTTCTGAAAACGCCACCAATATTGTGAGAGCATTACAGCTGGGTGAATTCCATCACATTCCCTGTTTTGCTCACACAACAAACTTGGTGGTGCAGAGCTTTTTAAAAAATGACAGGGAAGTGCAGGAGATGCTGTCTGTGGCCTGTAAAATATCTGGACATTTCCGGCATGTAGGAGATTGCAGCCGCTGCAAGAGCAATTTAATTTGCCTTGCCACCAACTGAAGCAAGAGACCCAGGGATGTTACAGATGACTCTGCACCAAATTTTGATATCTGGGGGTAAATGTATGAATGTCCGATTTCTGCAAGAGGCCGGAAATCGGCAACTTTGCAGGTAAAATTTAAAGCAGCGATGGCTTTTAAAGGCAAGTTTGCATTTACAAGCCATCGCCCCTTTAAACTTTCACTGCAAAGTCGCCGATTTCCGGCGACTTGCAGAAATCGGACATTCATACATTTACCCCCTGGTCTGGTCTAAAAGAATTGACCAAAAAACTTGTCACCTCTGCCGTAACTTCACCTGATCCTACTATCAGCATACAAAGGATGATGGAGGATTATTTTCACGACAGCATAGAAATAGACACATCAGACAGTTCCTTACATACTGGGGGGAAAAAAGGGCATTTGGAGACCCATGTACCAACTCGCTTTGCACTGCCTAAGCTGCCCACCCTCCAGTGTGTACTCGGAAAGTGTTTTCAGCACAGCCGGGAACCTTGTCAGTGATCGGCGTAGGAGGCTACTTCCTCAAAATGTGGAAAAGACGATATTCATAAAAATGTACTTTAAGTTCCACGAGGAACGCCTTTCCCACCAATAAGTTCAAAATACTTAGACTTCTGTAACGGTGGATTCCAGCGGTGATGAATTAATAATGTGTGAGGATGATGTACAAAACTGATGAGAGTAATTATGAGGCTGAGGATGATGACAACAACATCTTGCCACAGTAGAGTTAATTAACACCACTGTTACCTTAGGTGGCTTAAGGCCGTTGTTACCTCGTTTTATCCGGGCCCAAACAAACCAAGCAGTTCAGCCACAAGGAGTGGCACTTTTGTGGCTAAAGTGCTTGGTTTGTTAAAGTGTGCATGTCCTTTTTAAGATCCAACATAAGGGTAGGTGGGAGGGTCCAAGGACTATTCCATCTTGCACCATTTTTATTTTCAGCTACCACTGTGTGCCAATGTTACCTACATGTGGCATATATTGTTGTGTGCTTAGCAAAAATCTTAGACACCCATTCATTGATGCAGATGACTCAGCACAACATTTTGACATCTGGTCTTATCTACTGTAAAAGTACTGACCAGAATTAGTGACACCTCTGCTGTAACTCCACCTGATTCTACTATCAACTATCAACATCCAAAGAATGGTGGAGGATTATTTTCAATTTTCTTTAACGGTATAAAGACAACACTTTTATTAACAAAGAACAACGTTGCTTGCAAAAGTAATGTAAGTATGAAAGTCTAAATAGATGTGTATATGTATTACCTTCCACTTTGCAGCTGTTTTATCAATTGTTTGTAATCTGCACTTTACATGAAAGGTACCTAACTAGAATATTATTTTGTGGGAACTGGAGCTGATTCGAAGCTCACTGATGAACTGGCTTTTTGCTGGGAATTACAATGGCTCTTTTCAGTGCATTGTCTGGCACCCTGGATTGGTGTGGGTCTGACAAAAGCATGCATCCGGGGGGGGGGGGGGGCAGCGCTTGTTGCCATGTATTAGCTGTAGAGTTAACTCACTTATCCAAGAAACAGGTGGAGCGATCAAATGATCCATAACGGATTTCAAGATCCAGGGACAATTCCATCTTGCCTCACTTTTCTTTTCTGCCACTGCTGTGTGCCAATGTGTCCTAGATGTGGTAAGAACTGCCGTGTGTTTGAGTCATTGCTCTATCACTTACCATCCAGCCAGATTGCTGCAGTATTTGTCCAAAAGTATATGAAAATAATAATGTGACCTGTGAGGTGGTCAAAATTGACTGCAAATGACTTGAAATTAGTGTTATTGAGGTTAATAATTATGTAGGAACAAAACAAAGAGCAAAATTATGTGATTTTAGCATATTTTAGCAATTTTTATAAAAAAAATACAAAACCAAAACCAAAACACACGAGGGTAGTTTTGCCAAAACTAAAACACGCAGCTAATCCAGATCCAAAACCACTTTACGGGGGTCAGTGAGCATCTCTACTGTTTAAGCGTATATATGACAGTATCCCAGAAACTCAATAAAAATGGGTTATTCAGAATTTTTATGTTCTTCCAGGACAAACAAGCAGAGAGCATAAGTGTAGGAGCAGAGCAGTTGTGCACTGAAGTTATTCTTATTTATCTGACCATCTGAAATTATTCATGTACATCTGCCACTGCATTGTACAGATGTGAGTCTACCCAGCATGGTTTGGTGGATCCTGGCTTTCTTCAAAACCACCATTATAAATGCTATTGAATAGCAGAATTACTTAAAGAGTTCAATCTGGTGAACATGTCTTTATAAAGTGCAACCAACTGTAGCCATCCAACCTAATGGAACTTGAACAATACTGTACACAAGAATGGGCAAACACTGCAGTGTACAAATGTGAAAGCTGGTAGAGACTTGCTCAAATAGCCTCACAGCCTCGTAGCTAAAAGTGCTTCCATTATGTATTTAACAAGGAAGGTTAACACTTAGGTAGTCAATTTTTGGCCTCTTTTCCCAGATAATTAAAAAAAGTTTTAGATTAAACTTTTATTTGACATTGCGGAGTATTTTTTGTTGCAAGTTGTAAGAATTTTCAAATAAATCCATTGTAATTATGCGATGTAAGAAAATCATGAATAGTTTTTTAAAGCCACTGTATTTTTTGAGCAGAAGAATAATTTTACCAGAACAGCTTTCTTACCTTGCATTTAGTTATTTACTGTTACTATAAATTTTAGTACAGTAAATAACATGCTGAATCCCAGAAAGTGTGCCATTATTTAATAGAAAAACTGTCCTCAGTTCTGCTTCTTTGAACCAAAATACCTGACAGCCTGCAGTCAGACTGTCATCAAACTCTTGTAAACAGCTACAGTTTTGTTCCACTCCAGAGTACAATGACAAACTTTTGAATAAGAAATTCAGCATAAACTGTATATAATTCCTCCCTTAGCAATCACAAAAGAGGAACTAGGAAAATATTACTTTGAAAATATACTGTATTTTACAAAGTGTATTGTGCAATTTCTAATGTGATCCATATCCCGATTCAAAGCTATGAGCAAAGCAAACACCCAATATCCAAAAATAAATGATAGATTCCATATACTATTTGAAATGACAGAGAGCCAGGCCTGGGATGCTAGAGTGGGGGAGGCCCTTACTGGAATGGGGCAAGCCAAGTAAAAGGCCTGAATCTAGTGAGGCATTCAGTGGTTCAGATACTGGAAAGGGACAGAAGGCCCAGAACCGCCCCTGAAGGTTAGGCAGCAGATAAAAAGTAGGTCTTGATTAAGGATGAAATGAAAGGAGGCCACATGTGCACATTGTTGTGGGCTTTCTTTTCTCCCCATAGGCAGAGACAACTGCAGTAATAGTTGAGCCAGAGGTGCTTACTTTACACACTGGTATGAACTAAGTGAGCTTGATGGGAGATGCAGGTAGTAGAGAATGGACAGAAGCAGTCCCAACTGACAACTGGCCTATTTTCCCTTCAGTTGGAGCAGATGAGAATGCTGATACATGATGTGACACATTAAGAGATGCACTGTGGGGATTGCTTACACAACATGGGGTGATAGATGAATATAGCTGACAAACAGAGGTACCTTCAACTGTATTTGCTGAACCACATGCAAATAGCAGAAAATACAACAGTCATTTGAGGGAAGACAATGGAGGCTTCTTTTACTGCAATACCAGCAGCTTTGATGGCACTGCACAGAGTGGCACAAAAAGTATAGAATCACAAAGAGAGGTTGAGGAGTGAGGGAAGAAGTGTAGTGAGTCAAATTAACCCATCCAAAGTGGGGACAGGTGCACAATTGATGGGGGACACAATAACTATGGAAAATTATGTCAGGGAACCATGCGCAGGTCCTTCGGGAATAGGACGACAGGATTGCATGTGCAAATAAGAATGTTGAGGAAGATAACGCCAGTAACACGACAGGCAGTCAAGAAAGACAAAAGGAGGCTTATGTGTAATTAGCTCTGCCCTTGAGCTTGCACTTGGCCATGGGCCTATAAGAGGGAATTTGGAGAGGGGTATACATAGAGATTGTCACATTGCTGCCAGCATCTAAGGACTTGGTTGTAAAATGGTATAGGAAAAGTAATAGTAGGGGCGAAAATTGGGCTAAGATTTAAATTCCAAAGACTTTCAGGAATTGGTTGTAGGCATTCAGGATAATTGCTTGTATTATAAGGGAGAATAACCCACAGGCATGTTCAGCCTTATTTAATTATATACATAACATTTCTGGGGCATATAGAGATTATTCAGGGTTGGCATGATAATATTATGATGAAGTATTTAGGCAGAAGAAGGTAGTACATGGAGTTCTCAAGATATGGATCTATGGTTATCTTTAATGTCAGGGAAGCATTCTTATCCCTTTTCAAGCACTGTCCATAGGCTTTCAGAAAAGGGAAACAACCATGGGTAGAGGTGTCTGCTAGCTGTTTAATGAGGATTAGTGGAAGAGAGGGACAGGGTGCCATTATAGGCACGAGTGCTCGATCTGTGGTGGTTCCCATCCACCCAATAAATGTTTTAAGAGGAATAGGACAGCAATGGATACAATAAGCAATGAACGGAGAATGATGAGCAAAGAGTTTTTAAAGAAAGGGCCCCAATGACAATTTAGGTGGAAAGAATTGAGCCATGGCTGGTGTGCTATTCTAACAAGGAGACAGAGCACTTGCTTAAGGAGAAATTTACCTATGGATTCAAAAAAGTGGTGCTTTGGGCACTCTGGCGAGAAGAGCATAGGGTGGTAATTTGAGAAAAATTGGCAAAGATGGTGTGCTAGGGTGATTAGTTAGTTATCCAAAGTACTATAAACCTCTTTTGATAAAGTCTTTCGGAAACGTAATAGCTGTGGGTAGTGGGTGTTAATGGCCAAAGCAGATATGGAATTGCATTTCAGTTGTTTTCTATACATCCTTCTTGTTTCCATTTGCTGTGTTGCAAATATGAATGGCACTACTTTGTGGATAGATTCCTCCCCATGGGTTGCACTGAACCCTGTAAGTTATTTGAAGCTTTCAGTTATTTCTTAGAATGGGTTATTAAGTTGAATGGAGTCAGGTAACAACAGTTTGTACCACTACTTGGATGATTTTCTGTTTTCCAGTCCTGTAGAGTCCTCTGTTTTCGATGATATGGTGGACCGTTTTCAAGGTATTGCTAAGGTTTTTACAGTGCCCTTAGCACCGGATAAGATGGTAAGCCCAACAAAAGTGTTGAAATATTTAGGCCTAGAGACTGATGCACTGCAACAGATGGTTCGCTTACCAGTGCAAAAGCTACGTAAACTCACATCTAATCCTTGCAGGCTGTAAAAAAACCCACGCTTAGGAAAATGCATTCGATATAGGGCTTTTTAGTGTTTGCAAGTAGAATTTTGTCCATTTTGCAGGCATACTATTGGAGCAATCAGCGGGGTAGTTAGGTCACACCATTTTGTAAGACTTACGAAGGAAGTAAGAGAAGACATGGGGATTGCTGTGGATTGCTTACACAACATGGGGTGATAGGTGAACATAGCTGACAAACAGAGGTACCTTTGCATGCAGTTGCTGAACCACATGCTATAGCAGAAAATACAACAGTCAATTGAGGGAAGACAATGGAGGCTTCTTTTACTGAAATACCAGCACCTTTGATGGCACTGCACAGAGTGGCACAAAAAGTATAGAATCACAAAGTGAGGTTGAGGAGTGATGGAAGAAGTGTAGTGAGTCAAATTAACCCATCCAAAGTATGGACAGGTGCACAATTAATAGGGGACACAATAGCTATGGAAAATGATGTCAGGGAACCATGCGCAGGTCCTTCGGGAATAAGGCGACAGGATTGCGTTTGCAAATCAGAACGTTGAGGAAGATAATGCCAGTAACACGGCAGGCAGTCAAGAAAGACAAAAGTAGGCTTATGTGTACTTAGCTCTGCCCTTGGGTTTGCACTTGGCCATGGGCCTATAAGAGAGGACTTGGATAGGGGAATACATAGATTGTCACATTGCTGCCAGCATCTAAGGACTTGGTTGCAAAATGGTATAGGAAAAGTATCCATATATTGTCAGATCTCTTTGATGCAGACTGCCTCATGGACCAGGTGCACAGAGTAATAAGAGCCAAGCCTCCAACTGGTCAATCTCAATGAGATATAATTGTCCACCTGCAATACTCCTGCACCAGAGAATGTAATTCTAATGGTTATTAGAGACAAACCTGTGATTCGCTTTCGAGAAACGGGCAGCCAACTATTTCAAGATCCAACTACCATCCAAAAAAAAAGTGACCTACAGCCCATTAACAGGGTCCTGCGACAGCATAACATTCGCTATTGTTGGAGATTTCCATTCCAGTTCTAAGACTTTGCGGTCAACTCTACCCACTATATCAAGACGCTGCTAAGTGGGACATTCTTCCGATGTCCTTCGCTCAACTGCCTGGATCCCCGAAAACACAGCGCCCAGCACCTCACATCCTCATTGGTTTCGAATTTCACACCACCATGCCCTAGTTGCCTCAAACCCCTCCCCCCCCGATGGGACGCTGACTCTTCTTTGTTGTATTTTTTCTTTTTGTCCCTGCAGGTGGAGTTCCAGCACTTATCGGAGCATACGACTCCCTGTTCTTCATTTCGACTGATTACTGATCCAGTATTGGGTCTAAATTTATTTTGTTTACTGCTGTCTCCAAATGCATATAGTTTCCCTGCTATATTCACTGGTATATTTCAAAATGCACATTTTGTTGTTTGAGATTCATATTACCCGACCCACTGCTTCCTACCCTCCCCCCTTTCTCTTTCCTTCCCACCTTCCTCCCAGTCCCCCCCACCTTCCCTGTCCCTAATTAGCTATGCTGAATATTATGTCTGGATATCACTTGTCACAACACACACTGTTTTTTCGGTTCATTTTTCTTGTTGTTGGTGTATGAAAAGTTTAAACTGTGGGTCCTTGGTCCTGGATGAGTTTGCCTAAGGACTTAAGCCCAGCCCCCCACGTACCGTCTCATATTGATCATTCAGTAATATATAGGTTTTTTTTACTATTTTTCTGAACCCCACTAGGGTTCCTTTGACTCAGGGTTCTTCCCCTCTCCTTTGTCTCCTCTCTCTTCTGATTATCTTTCTTTACCTACCAGGTTTTTTTCCCACCACCTGACCAGACTGCGCTCCTATTTCTGCTCCTCCCCATTGCTTGTGCCCCCCTTTCCCTGTTCCTTCCACCCTTCCTTTCTCACCTGATTACATATGGGTTAACTCCTCTTCTCATTATAGCAATTTGCCTCTCATCCAGAAATGATTCTTCATCCACCGCCATGGCTCTGAAACTCCTCTTCATCAATGTTGACAGTCTCAACTCCCTGCACAAATGCACCATAGTCCTGGGTGCCTGCAGGGTGGAAAAAGCCATAATCGTCTTCCTCCAGGAGATCCACCTCACATGTACTCACACATAGCTCAAGGGTAAACAGTTTTTCCAGACCTTCTTTGCCTCAGCAGACTGCAAAAAGCGGAGGGTGGCAATTCTTATTCATTTCAAGCTCCCTTTCCAAATCTCCTCTTCCTATGCTGATCCAGATGGGCATTTCTTGTTGGTACTGGGTACTGTCACGAAAGCCAGATAGTGGGAATGGTTTTGATCTCTGCTTGAGTGACAGTTTACCCCCAGAGAGGTGCAGAGTCTAACGGAGGAGAGGTATTCACCATGGATTCCTGCAAGGGAATATGGTCTAAGCTGCTCTCAACCGCAAGTAGTGGTCCTCCAGGGGGCACAGAGCAGATAATTTGGAGAACCATGAAGTAGCTGTAAGGTAGAATGGAATGTAGCCTCAGGTATAAGGAAATTCAGGAACTGGACAGATGCTGTGCGATGATCAGCAGTAAAGCCACGAGTCTTGATAGTGGAATAGGCTGAGCAGATAGTACTGTTAAGCGACAAGCTGCCAGACTCAGAAGGGCCGATGTATATGCTAGTGTGGAAATTTAGGAACAGGACAGATGCTGAGTGATGCAGTATAGTCACAGGTCTTAACAGCAGAATAAACTGACCAATGATGCTGTGAACCGATGAGCTTCAGGACTCAGAAGGACTGAGGTATACGCTAGTGTAGTAATTCAGGAACAGGACAGATGCTGAGAGATGCAGTATAGTCACAGGTCTTAACAGCAGAATAAACTGACCAATGATGCTGTGAAGTGATGAGCTGCACAGAGCAGAAGCACTGACATCCACACAGGTATAATAACTCTGGAACAGGACCGATGATGAGCAACACTCTGCAGTAAGGCCACAGGTCTTGACTGTGGAATAAGCTGAACAGGAAAAGCTGGAATATGACCGATAACGAGTGAAGCTGCAACAGATGAATGAACCCACAAAGTCAGGAACAAAGGTAAGTATAAGCACAAACAGGAGTCAGAGGTGATGCTTCCTATCAGGTAGGGAGACCTGATGATCGGAGACCCATAGAAAGGAGGAGGACCCTTATAAAGGGAACTGGCTGGTTGATCATCCAATCACTGCGGAGCAGAGGTTTTAAAGGTTCAAGGGGTACTCTTCACTCCACACTTATTACTCTAGTCTCTAATTATGCCCCTAACCAGGGACAAGACCACTTTTTTACCAAGCTATTTAAACTCATTGAGCGACTGCCCAAGGTCATATCATAGTGGAGGGATGACTTTAATATCATATTAGATCAACATTTAGATAAAACCTCTTCCTTTTCCTGAACTCTGCCAGCCCCACCCTCTAGAGACTCCCTGAACTTGTCCACATTCCTGAAACAACATAACCTCTATGACACCTGGCGCCTTAAAAATTTTGGTGCAAGAGACTACACTCATTTTTTAACCCCTACCAACTATACTCTCTCAATCTCTCACTCGCTAACAACTATGGTCACTCAAGCTGGAATAACTCTGTTCTCATGGACTATTCATGTGAGAGTAAATGTTGTCCTTGATATGCTTCAACAATATCCATGCTTGCCATGTTGGCGTTTGAATGACTCTCTTATATTAAACTGCACTCTCTGATATCAAAACAGCTAACTACTTTCAGGAAAATTCATCCCCAGAGGTGGTGCCAGGTGTCATATGGGAAGCCCAAAAGGCAACTATTCACAGGCAGCTTACTAGTATAGCTTCACAAGCTAAAAAAAACATGCCGCCATAGCAATATGCTCCCTTAAACGATGTATAACAGACTTATTGACGCAACACAAACTAAATTCCGGTCCCACTCTCTTATCACAGATCGAGTCACTGAAAGGCCAATTGAATATGCTACTGTCATTCAGACCAGTGTCTCCTACAAAAGCTTCAGTAGTGATTTTTTAATAAAGCAGAAAAATTGGATTCAATGCTGGTCAGAAAGCTCCGATAGAAATGCGCTCGTGCCCTGATGGATAAATTATATAAGTAATCCTCCATCTCCATTACCTACAATCCCTTCCATATTGTGCCAGTTTCGAACGCTAGACCAGAGGTGCTAGTACCAGCTGCCCGTCTCGAGGTACCAGTCTCTGCCGCTAGTCCAGAGGTGCTAGTTTCAGCTGCCTGTCTCAATGCGCCAGTCTCTACCACCAGTCCAGAGGTGCCAGCTTCTGCCTCCAGCTCCGAGGTGCTTCACTATGGGCTCTGCCACTCCAATCTGCTTCAGAGACATGGCCACTAGATACGGTTCAGTCCGAGATGCCATTCCATGCGGTTCAGCCCAAGTTGCCATTTATTGCGGTTCAGCCCGAGTTGTGCCTAGATACGGTTTAGCCAGAGTAGCCACTTGTTATGGTTCAACCCTAGTTACCACTTGGTGCTGTCCGCTCCAAGGTTTCCCTCATTGCTCTCCGGTCCAAGGCTTCTCTCGGTGCTGTCGAGTCCGAGGCTTCTCCCAGTGCTGTTCGGTACGAGGCTTCTATGATCTCCAGTCCTAGTCTCGTCAGTACAGCTCCTGGATAGGACGTATTAACATGGTGAAAATGACCATCCTCCCATGGTTAGTATACCTGTTTCAGGCCCATCCCATTTGAATCTCCCCCTATGTATACAAATGTCTTCAATACACTACCTCCAAATTCATTTGGGTGGGCAAACGCCCGCAGGTGGGACTGCATGTACTACAGAGGTCCATGCCTCTGTCAAATCACGCCTCACAGTGCACCCACTCACTACAATTAAGGCGCTGTGCCTGCACAGAGCATCCACGTCTGGCTAATTTCCACTATATATTCAGAGCTTACTCTCCCATCCATATCTATTCGAGACCCCCACAAATTGTCATGCGTATGTGATCTGGGTTACTCCTTGGACGTTGATGACTGGACCGAAATATGGGAGAATGCCGCCTCCAGCTCAATATGCGTTAAAATGAAAGAAAATGTATATAAGCTACTGTATAGGTGGAATTTGTCCCAACTCACCTTTTCAAAATTTTACCCGATTCCTCAGTCAGGTGCTGGCGTGGGTGGTCTGGTGTGGGCACATTTCTTCACATCTGGTGTGAGTGCCCGAAACTAGCCCAATTTTGGCTTGACATTAAGAAGCTAATTTAATCCATGATACAAATTGACATCCTGCTCGAACCTATATTCTTTCTCCTTCCCCTCGGGTTTCCAGCTGCTGACATCAAATTAAACTAGCATGTCACATAATCTCAGGACCACCTGCCAAATCACTGCGGATTGTAAACAAGCTGCGCCCCCCTCCCACACGGCTATCATCAACCGGGCATGGCATGTCCACCACATGGAAATTATGATGAGCATCATTAATAATTCCTCTAAATCTTTAAATAAATTTTGAACCATTGGTTGTCCTTCTTTCAATACTGCTCCCCCTTCGCCTAACATAATGAGTGCTATTGTCCCCTGAATATACCTAACCTCCTCCCTCCTTCTCCCCCCCACGTGGTTTCAGCCACGCCACCTATTATCCTTCTCCAACTGTTCTCCTTCTTCTTCTCTCACCTCCCCCAACTGCTCTCATCTCTCCTTCTCTCCTCTTGTGATCCTGTTCTCTTGCCCTCTTTTTCTTCTTATCGCTTCTTTATTACCAAACCTTAGAGATTACGGTCTCTTGAATTGGTTTAAACTCATCTTCTTATGAATGTAAAATGTACATATTGATTTTGCTGCCTTCACGGCTATGTACCTGTTGTTAGTGTATCATTCTGTTCTTGTATTTATGACCTTTAATAAACAAATATTTAAATAAATAAATAAAGACACTTTCAAAGCATAATTTTAGAACTAATCTGCATATGTGCATCACTTAAAGTATGTCTGAAAAATGGATCACAAGCTTTCAAAAATGTAAGTTATACCTCACAACAGTCTGCATGATTGGTAAGCCTGGGCTGTTGAGCATGCAGCGTTACTAACACATTTGGACATGAGGCACTGGGGGCATATAACACAACAAAAGTTGCTCATATAGTGACTGCAGACAGAACACAGAGCAGTGCTGCATGCATCCACAGCTTACTTTATCCAAACATGAATTATATATGAAACATATCAGTTCCCAATTTACAGATTCCCTGAATTAATTTGAAAAGGCACACATAGTAAGATCAAAGATCTAGACATGTGTGTGCTTGTGTGTGTATTGCAGTATATGTCTGATTTAGAGTAATGTGTTTATGTTGAAATGCTGGGGGTCTTTTTGTGAGATTGTCTGGGACTGCATAGTACCCCTGTGGATGCAGAATCTTGTCTCATAGGTCCCAATAGTCCCGGTGTTATTGGAACTGTTAATATTCTCAGGGCCTGAGTCATTAAAGAGAGCAAAGCATAAAAAAGGAGTAATTTTGCACCTGGCCAAAACCATGTTGCATTGGAGAGGGAGGAAAATGTAAAATATGGGGACAGATTTATAGTTGGGGTAGGATATGTCTTAGATCAACTTTAAATTTCAGTGTAAAAATAAAGCCATCAAGTATTTGTGTGCTAGATGAAAAACAGCCACTTATCTGCAAAATAATAAAGTAATTTGTACCCCTTGCAATGTAACATGGTTTGTTTGAGAACATTTACTCCTTTTTGGCAGGTCTCATGAATACTGAGGAGAACTCTGAGAATATTTGACCATAGTCCTGATTTTTACAATCTACAACACAGTCCTTATACTGGCAGGATGGCCAGACAGGATGTCCCCCTCACTCATAAGCTATGGTGTCCACTTATTGGCAAGATGCCTTTATCCCCACCGCACCCCTCTGAATGATAGATTGCTCCACTCTCCAAAACCAGTCACACGGCATTCAGTAAACTGAAATGGAACAGGTAAGACCATATTAGTCTTTCACTTAAGCATGTTATCGAATTTCTGTAATTACTCAATTATTTTGCACTGTTTTCAATACACAGTATTCCTCACCTCAGTGTAGGGCACATATCAGGGGAAGATCTGTGACTTGGGATAACCTATTCAAACTTTTTGGTAGCTGCTAGGGATTTTGACTTATGCTATCTCTTGTTTATTTTATCACTGTTGTGTAGTAGGCTGAAGCAAGCCCCATGAGGGAGTTCTGCACTTACAATTATTACTGTTAGCTGCAGTAATAATAAAACATACACGCATAAATAAAATATGTTTAATATACTAATACACAATGCATGCAATCAACAATCTTAGCTTTTATTAACTGGACTGGCCATGATTATATTTTCCAAACGGAACATTACTGTTATATATCATGATGTATTATATGATAACAGAAATGCTTTGCTGAGATTGTATTTTTTTAAATGGTCATATGAAAAACAGCGGTGTTTGATGAACTTTCACAGAAATGTGCTGAGTAAGCAACTGAATAATTTTCAGAGATAATCTTACGTTCAAGGAAATGGTATTGTAGTACAGTTCACTACCACTACAATAAAGCTATCCAACTTCTTTGGTGTGAACGTCTACAATCTTTGGACTAACATGGTGGATGGCAATATAATGAGGCAGAGGTACAAAAACGAAATACTGAATCTAGTATACATGTTACAGGTAAAATGTATATACTTACCATGCCAGGGAAACATGTCATGTCATGTTCAGCACAGACAGCTCCTTGGCTGCATAATTATATCATGTCCACCATAAAAAAGTCCCATACCCCGTATAATCACCTCATTCACTCCCCAGTTGTGATTAGATTATATTCCCAGAGCTCCCACCTCCCTACATGACCCTTAGTGGCATTTTTTAAACTCTGTCAAACCCTCTAATAGTGGTGGTCAGTGGTCTTTCCATGTAAGCAGGGATGTGTAATACAGTTGTGGGTTTCTGTCCAACAAGTGGTTTCAAACGGTCTAGCTCCTAGGTTCCCAAACTGTGCGCCATGGCTCCCAGAGGTGCCGCGGCACTGTCACAGGGGTGACATGGCCAGGAAGAGGAAGAAAAAAACCAAAAGAAAAACAAACAAAAAAACTTACCAATCCAGCGGCGCCCGGGACCCAGCAACCTCCTCCCTCCTTGCTTCTCAGGGAGAAGCGGCAGGAGAGAGGATGCTGGGTCCCGGGCGCTGCCGGATTGGTAAAAAAATAAATTTCTTCCTGTCCACGGCGGGATACAGAGGGGGCAGAGCGAGGGGGCACAGCACGGATGAAGAGGGGGCAGAAAGGATGCAGAAGGGGCACAGCGAGGGAGCACAGCGTGGATGCAGAGGGGACAGAAAGGATGCAGAGGGGGCACAGCGTGGATGCAGAGGGGCACAGAGTGTGTGGATGCAGCGGGCACAGAGTGTGTGGATGCAGAGGGGCACAGAGTGTGTGTGGATGTAGAGGGGCACATAGTGTGTGGATGCAGAGGGGCACAGAGTGTGTGTGGATGTAGAGGGGCACATAGTGTGTGGATGCAGAGGGGCACAGAGTGTGTGGATGCAGAGGGGCACAGAGAGTGTGGATGCAGAGGGGCACAGAGTGTGTGGATGCAGAGGGGCACAGAGTGTGTGGATGCAGAGGGGCACAGAGTGTGTGGATGCAGAGGGGTACAGAGTGTGTAGTGATGCAGAGGGGCACAGAGTGTGTGGTGATGCAGAGAGGGCACAGAGTATATGGAGATGCAAAGGGGGCACAGTGTGAGTTAGCTGTAAATTATTCTTTGACAGAAATATAATTGAAAATATATATATAAAAATATTCTTTTCCCTTGGATTTATGTGTATTATTTTTGCATACAACTAAATAAGTATCTCTGTCCTGACCTAAATACTTATTACGTTTTTTTGACTACTTATAAAATGGAACTGCTCGATAATTATTTTGGAGGGGTGCCTTGAAAAAATTATGGAGACTCTAAGGGTGCCACGAACTGCAAAAGTTTGGGAACCACTGTTGTAGCTTCTACTTATCAAACAGCAACAACGGTTCCAACCACTGGTTGCTATGACATAGTAGGGTGATATGGCAATAAGGCAACATTATTCTGCAGTCGAATGGACTGACAAGGAAAGCGTTGTTCTGCAACAAGAGTTTAACATAAGAAATAGCACAGGTTACAATGTGAAGATAACAGTCGTTAAGAGTAATAAACTTATTTAAGCTCATATAAGCTCATTTTTATGCTTTAAAAATAAAAAACAACTGTACAGGTTTAATTGTTCATTGACCTGGTTCACAAAGTAATGGGGAATTAATGGAAATTATCATATAAAGTTACCTCATTATCACTTTATAATTATCAGTACATTAATTGGGGTTAATTATTGCACACAATGCTTGAAGGTTATTGAGGGATACTTTCAGTGATTTTGCATGATACAGTGATGATTAAGTACAGCCTTAATTACTCGGACAATTCCAGCCCGACCAGAAAGCAGGAATAAAGTAGGTATTTTCTGCTGTACATAAAAAGGTCATGTCACAGTAACATACTTAATTGTCAACAATCATGTTGTATGTATTTCTTCATTTTTTTTTATTTTTATTCGAATCCTTTCACAATATATTTAACATCTTCCCAACAATAGACCACTTCATTGCTAATACAGAAGATGGATGTTTTGGGACACATAGTAATTTATCATCACATTACACTTCCAGTTAAAGATTTTAACCTTGTTGCCCGAATGAAATATGAATGTTTCAACCTCACTTTTCGTAATGGACAACAGTACTGCCTGTCTTTTCTCAAGGACCAATATAAAAGTGTAAATGTTACATTCATAGAAACAGCAAAGGTAAAGGATCTCCTTGTCATACATGTACCCACACTGCAGAAGAAAATTTACTAGTAATTACTAATTAGTATAGGTGAAGCCAACTCATACGATATTCCTTAAATGTTTCATTAGCAAAGGCAACCGGTGATTGCCTGGTGTGAATATGGTAATAAGAGATCAAAGTAAGAATCAAGGATGATTCCTTGTGTTTCTGTGCATTTATGTAGTAGTATGTGCACTTGTGTCAATGTATGTGTCCTTAGATAGTTCAACAGGGAGCAACAGAGAACACATTGAATTGGATCGAATAGGAAGAGTGTATTAATTGGTGTATGCATGTATGAGAGGATGAAGTTGGACTGTGTGTTGTGATTTGCGTTAAGGTGATATTCAGGATAGGAGCACATTTAATATATGTCAAAGGATAGCTTCACCCAAAACTAAAAGTTCAATGTGGGAAGATAAAATATAAAACAAAAGGCTTACTTACCTTCCACTCGCTAGATCTGCCAGGGTTTCCGACGGCTCTAATGGTTCCATGCCACACTCCTCTTTCCTTTTCCTGCTCAGTTTATATCAAACCAAGCAGATTTTGATGCCTCTGCCAATGATATTTTTATGCAAACAGGCTCTAGGCATAAAGGAAAGTGTAGTGTGGCGTGGAACGGTTAGAGCGAGAGCAGAGGCTGGTGGATGTTATTATCTTATCTTGTGTGTGTGTCCAATATTACTTCCATGCCAATGATAATCTAATCAACCTTTCCTCCCCGACCTCTCATCCTCTCTCCTCTCCCGTGTGTCCACCCTGCCTCTCCACATGGATGCTACTTCAAGCTCAACATATCAAAAACAGAGCTTATCATCTTTCCACCACCTAGCATCATATCCGTTCCTCTGATATCCCTTAAGGTTAATGGTGTCGCCCTCTCGTCTGCTCTCCTGTTCATCACGTCCTCAATTTCCCTTTTCACATTTAGTCCCTTGCCATTCCTGTCACTATGTCCTTGGCAACATTGCTAAGATTTGTCCTTTCCTCTCCCTGGATGTCACCAAGACCACCATCTATGCTCTTGTCATTATTGATTATTGCAATCTTCTCCTCTCTGCCTTGCCTGAAAAATGTCTCCCCCCCCCCCCAGAAATCTGTGCTGAGTGTGTTAATCTTCCTCTCCCGATGTTCCTCTTCTGCAGAGCCTCTCTACAAAACTCTTCAATGGTTTTGTTGCTTACCCTTACTTATCAAGCCATATTTAATTTAATGCTCCTCCCTCCTACATATTCAACCTTGTCAAGAAATACTCCCCTACTTGCCTACTATCTTCTGTCATTGACCTTTGAATGTCCTCGTCATCTATCACCACCTCACACTCCTGCCTTCAGGTTTTTGCTTGCGCTGCTTTCCATATATGAAAATTCTTGTCACGCCCAAATAGACTTGCCCCCAACTTCAAATATTTCAAACGCTCCCTCAAAACTCACCTTTTTTACACTTGCCTACCTGACCCCATCTTAAGACACTTCCCTCCTCACGCTCCACTTACCCCTTTTCACTCCACCTTTGTCATCTCTGTATACTACCCTAATCCTCTTATTGCTAACTCTCATACATTTGGTCCTCCCTGCCTCTTATCTCCTCATCCTCTTTGTAATATTTCCTTTGTTATAGTTGTTTCTTCATATGTAGTTTCTTTCCCTATAGTCTCTTGTATTGATTATTACTGATTATATTGTTTCTCTTGTCCCTTACTTGTCTTGTAATTTTTCTGTTTATTTTTATTTGTTGGATGATTGTACAGAACTTAAATTCTAATGACAGACAATCTAGTGTTTTTCAATAAAAGTGGTCAAGCAGTGCATTATACAAATTAAAACAAAATTCACATGCTGACATTAGGGAGAGGTGTAAAAAAACTATGCTGATAATGACACAATGACATTGGAATTCTTCAATAAGATGAGAAGCAACAAGATTAATAATTTATGTAACATCTGTGATAAAATACCAAATTGGTTTTAAGTATATTCCTGTTGGCTTTTTATTACATTTTTAAATACAGTAATTCCTGTGTAGCAATTAATCAACGTCATACCTTTTATCTTTTATTTTTAATGTTTGCCTACAATTGGTAACCCCTGCTGATGAGTTAGAAGACAGATGAGTTAATGTATGGCCTAGCTGATTATAAAACAAGGTAACCTCTAGCAGCATTGTAAATCTGCCCTCTACGGTATCCCTGGGAGTGCTGCTTATTTTTTATTCAAAAATGACACAGGGGGTGTGGCTGAACAGACCTATAGGCCATCACCTTCTCTTGACTTTCACACAGCCCAACGGAACTCTGTGAAAAACTGCTACATTGAACAGCCCAGAGGCTCTGATGAGGGGAGTGGTTGGTAGGGTGATTTTTCCCTTTAAGGAACGCAGCTTTGAGAGACAAACTGGGCTTCATTTGAAGTACATTGCCACCTGTAACCCTACCTGCGCAAGTCCCTTGCAGCTGCTTTTGAACAAAGGTGCTGTATATTTTCTGGTAGCCCCTTTCTGAGTCTCTCCGCTCCCCCTTCCCCCCATTTGCTCTCTCTCCATGTTTTCTTTAGTCCACCTCTGTCCCCCCATTTTCTCCAGCCCTTTTCCTTCCATTTTCTCTATATTAATGTAATTACCTTTTCTTCTTTTCTCATCTTCTTCGCTTCTTCTTTTTTCCTACTTCTTGGAGCCTTTGGGCTTCTCTCCGCCGACAGCATTGTGGCGGCACAATGCTGTCACAAGCCTGGAGCCGGGGAGATGCAGGGGGGAGGTGCTGCCTGTACCTCCTCTCTTTGTATGCCAGTACTGGGGAATTGGCAGGTGGGCGATCACATCGATTGCAGTGCCCGCACTGCCCGTCTGCCCAACTAACAATGTCTTGTTCAGAGACATTGTTAGTATGGGTGCCCCCAGTGCCACTCCCCACAGCCCGGTGCCCTAGGTAGCTGCCTAACGCTGCAACCATCAGTAGGCTGGCAGCACTAGAAATAATAGTGTTTATTCTGGGGGACCCCAAACTCTTTTATTTTATTTTTTTATTATCCCTCTGTCTTTTACATTATACAGCTGACAGGATCCTTTCAGTGTGAAATTTGCATATTCTCTCCATGTTTGTGGGGATTTCCTCCGGGTGCTCCGGTTTCCTCCTACAGCCTAAAACATATTGGTAGGTTAATTGGCTTCTCACAATATGGACCCTAGTGTGTGTGTGTGTGTGTGTGATAGGGAATATAGGTTAAAAGCAATAGGGCAGGTACTGATGCTCTTTACAGCATTGCATAATATGATTGGCACTATATAAATAAATTATAATAATATTATACACACAAGTGAGGAGAAGGGAGCAAAATTGCAGTTTTTTTTGCTTTCATTTGAATAGGTTATTGTGACGAAATGAGTTTGATAACCCTGTGAGCATGTCTCATTTCTCACATAATGTGGATTATAGTACTTTTTATAGCCTATGCTGTTTGTTCCCCCAGCTCACCAGACTACAACTGCATTGTCCAATAACATGTGGCTAAGGGGACATTGTAGTTCAGTGTACATATGTATATTGTTTATTGTATATTGATAACTTGAAGTAAGGTTGCTATTCATTGTCTTTAAAATGAAGCCAGGGGGATTATGGGTAGGGATCAGGTTGCCATGTGCCTGAGTAGGAAAACTAATTAGTGTCCATTGTTCTCACCAGGCTAGTCCAGACAGGCCATCTAACAGGGGAGGTTCTCTGAAAGGACAGCTCATCTTCAGTCCCCTGTCCAACCCCCCCCCCCCCCCCTAGTCCAGCACTGACCAATGGTTAAGAAGAATAGACGCAGGGGTTTGCCCAGGGAGGGGAAAGACTGTGGAAATTAGACCTGTGATATATAAGGAACAACTCCAGGGGAAGAGGGTGTTTCATGCTTGGATTCCATTCAGGAAGGTGCAAAATGGAGTTTTGAATTGTCGTTTTCTAACTCGAGTATATATATGCAGCTGAGAGGGATCCATGGGTCATGAAGTCTGGACAGCAGGTGACTATATCTCCTTAAGTTATTGGGGTAAGGGACAGATGATGTGGTAAATCTGCCTGGCATTTATTTACTGTGTGGACATAATATTCTAGTGTGATTTGTATGACAATAAATATACTGTTGTATTTTTATAACTGCATTTTGCCTGAGTGACCATACGAATCCTAGAAGGTACTGGGTAGCACTGGGCCAGATAAACGTGGTATCTTCACAGTTATATATTGCAATGGGAGCAGAAAACCAATTGAAATGCATTGCCCATAGAAATTAAAGGGACCATATGAGCTAATAACAATCAATATTTCACAATCATTCTCCTCGCTTGTGATTGGCTGAGCAGGTGTAGACTTCCAGCCCATTTAAAACAATAGGGCTGGCAGCAAAGTAAAGAAATACTATTGTGAAACTCTTTCAGCATGCCCTGGCTGATGAGGCTGTCTTGGACATACTGGAGCTTGTAGTCCCACAAGCCCCAGTTCGTCCAAGCAGTCAATGGCTGCATGGACCTGCTCAACACTTTACAATGCAGCAATCGATGATTTCTGTGATTGTGAGATCCATGGTGACTTATTTTTTTGAGTTTTGAAAAAGTGTTGATTTATATGTCAATTTGTCAATTAGCCTGTAGTAGATAAGGCAGTGTCTGTTGTTCATAATAGTGATCAGGATGTTTATTCAAAACTACATATACAAATTACATGTAAATCATTAAAAAATAGGATATTTGGTCAAAAACTGTGACTGATCTCCAACTGGTGGTCATAGTGAAACTTAAAAGGATGTAATTCATTCATCTTTTGTAATCAAATATAATAAAAATAAGCAAACTAACAAACTAATGTAGATTGTATTATAACTGTTATCCATCTGATTTGTTCAACTCAGTGTTTTACATTCAGCCTTTCCTAAAAACTCATAAACATACTAAATCTGAGATAATTTTCACACAGGCATCTGTAATCCTTTGTTGACTCACATTACCATGAACTAATCCATACACCTTTTTTTTCAAACAAAATGCCCACAGCTGTCAAATTTCCTAGGCACACACATGACACATTTTGGTGTGATTTGCACTGTCATGTAGGGTAGGGACTGTCTTGTACACTGCAGGATACTGTCACACAGTCAGGGTGCTACCCACTTCCTACTTCTAAGCTTAGTGGGAATGTTCAGCTGTTACTTAATGTACTCCAGAGATCTACTGAACTGAAGACTTTGCAATTCAACTAACATCAAAAATCTTTTTTTGAGTAAAGTTATTTAAAGTATTAAACATAGGTCTCAGAACATAAAAAATACATCAATAATATAATAATTGTGTATACATATAAAAGGCTATTTCTCTTTTTTTTTTTTGCTTTGTACTGTGCTCTGAGAGCAAATGTCTTCATTATCTCTCATATGCTGCTTTTTAGCCTCAGCTACCTAGGAACTAACAGACTCCAATTAGATAACAATTCTCATTGTGTCTAGTACTGTATGTATACAATGTCCTTAGTAGTAATGCAAATTGTTGATCTTTATAAGTCAAAGACAACTGCTAATTTGATATTTGGTTTTCTTATTATGTTCCTACTGCTGATATCAAAGATTTGGTCATATGTAATAACATAAAACACTTTGAACAGGATAATTTATTTATGTTCTTGTGCTGATAACAAGGCAAAGTATCTTTGCCAGACAGCCTTTAAAGTGTCCATTTAAAATCCTAAAGGCAATTGTTGCGAAGAGTGTGTGTTGTTTGCAATTAATTGCTCTGTGTGAGACACAGATTTAAACATTTGTTTATGAAGGAAAAAAGTATTTGTCCTTTCTCATATTCTCTACACAAGTATGGAATGTTGTAGTGGCTAAAAGAGTGTTGAAAAGAAGACCTCCTATCTGTCCTGATTTAGACATGACATTTTGACATGTTCGATTCTAGGGGCTGACCTGACAGTGCAGACATTTGTGCACACCGCAATGTAAGAGTGTTTTTAGGGGAGGGGAATGGGGCAACCTTGTGCTTAAAAAGTTGGGCACGTTCTAATGTGACATGACCACACACCCAGCGGTGGATTCCCCCCTAGCAGGGACATTCTGCCTGCGGCCGCACACTATGTGCTGCAGGTCCGAGACAGCAGACAGAAAATCCTGCCCGACAACGCTGATTGTTTTTTAAACACAACCACAGCAGCCGGGCAGCATACTCTGGGACCTGCAGCTTACAGTGTGCGGCCGCAGGCAGTCAATTTACAAAAGTGAAAGAAAAACTAAAAATCTAGATAAGATTTTGGGGCCTGAATTATTAAGGACCTTAACTTAGGAAACTTCTTATTTAAGTCTCCTGGACAAAACCATGTTACAATGCAAGGGGTGCAAATTAGTATTCTGTTTTGCACATAAGTTAAATACTGACTGTTTTTTCATGTAGCACACAAATACTTGATAGCTTATTTGTACACTGAAATTTAAACTTGATATTTGTGTGCTACATGAAAAAACAGTCAGTATTTAATTTATGTGCAAAACAGAATACTAATTTGCACCCCTTGCATTGTAACATGGTTTTGTCCAGGAGACTGAAATAAGAAGTTTCTCAAGTTAAGATCCTTAATGAATCAGGCCCGTTGTTCTTGTGTCCAGAAAAGATGAGTGGAGGAGAAAATGTAGGGTGGATGGTCTGAGGTCTGGAGAGAGCAAACGATAATAAGTATATATTAAGTATAAATTATAGTAAGTACTATGTAATCTATGTACCTAGGCAAATATTTAATAAAGAGCTGCGCGTTTTCCACTCTTTCCTCCATATTTATCTTCCTGCATTCACCTTGTTGCATTTGTAAAATATTTGCCACCCTTCCATTCATTTTAAGGCACTAAAACTTGATGGACTCATTAGGCCTTACACTAAGCCAAGTGAAGGCAATTCCAGATTAAATACTCTGACTTTTCTAACCTGTTAGAATGTTGTGCCTGTTCTCAACAACCATAGGCTCTCTCTAAGCAGTTAACCTGAGGACATGGAAATAATTGTAGAATAATTATAATTGGCTGTTACAAAAGGAAAAGGCTTGGGATTTTCAGAAACATCATTAATAAGTGGAAGTTAATGAGAACTGATAAAATGAAGGCAAGATTTGGAAGTCTCACAGTACTAATGATAAACTGGACAGATATGAAAAGCAGAACCATCATATCACCGCATAGGGTCTGTAGAAAGGTTTAGCTGACAGCTTAGTAATGCTCCACAGGGTCACAGTAAGTTGTTGCTTACACATAAAAATGATATGCCTGTTCGAGTTGTCAGTAGAAAACCTTTCTTCAACCGCATGACAAAAGTCAATGTTGGAAGTATGCAAAACAATAACTAAATAAGGTGAACAAAATGCTACAAAAAGTTAACACAATCACAAAAAGTACATTTGGAGAAAAACAGGTGAAGAATATGAAAAAATGAACATCTTGCCAACTATCAAACATGGAGCTGGCTGTATTGTTATAAAATGCATTGTATGTAACCATATTTTTATTAATGATTCTACTTTAAAGTTCTTAATTTATTCTATAATATATATTTTTTGCCTGCATTCTGATGTGACCATATGCTTGTGTGTATTCTGCATTCTGTACAAATGATATAAGTGGTGTACAATAGGGTTCTGTCTTGGGGCCAATGTTGTCTAATTTGTTTGCAGATGGAGTAGAAAATGGAATGAATACTACTTATTCTGGGACTTATTTAGATTTGGAATCATATGCGCTCAGAACTTATGCAGGAAGAAAACACACACACATAATGTTAAGTATAAGTATATTTACATGCATATGTTCAATCGGAAGCATCTAAAAAAAAATAGGATTTGCACCAGGCACATGTCAGGAGTAAAGCTGGGTACACACTACAGAAATTTCGACCAACTTTTTATGCCAAGCGATTTTACATACGATAAAGGGAAGAACGGACGTCCCTTTAGCGACTTTTTACAGCCATGTTGTCATGAGCAATGACTGTAATTTCGTACTCACTGTTGTGGATCGATCGGAAGTTTATACACACTACACAGCGGAAACGAGATTGGAACGAAAATATTAAATGGTACGACCAACCAAATGAGGCAATAATCATCCATTTGGGCAGACTTTCGACCATCGTGTCACTGCACACACTGACCCGACTTTTGAATGAGCGGTCGTATGTCGGCTGTTTGAGCCGATTATTGGACGAAAACAGTGTAGTGTTTACCCAGCTTTACACATATGTATACTTACACCCCAAGATAGCATAGGGATAACATCAAGAAAGTGTAGAGATTGCATTGACATGTTGCTTTGCAGTGTTAATAGAAAATGCTAAATTTACACTACAGTATTTGTACACAATATAATAAGGTAATTAAGTGTTATGTACAAAAGAGAGAATGTTTTCTTCACATTGTTATTAATTAATTACAGGTCACATATTATGTATAAATGTAATTAAATGCAAACAAAAATACAAATTAAATATAATGCAGACAACTGCTATTTTCCCTTTTTAGAATCCAATGCCAATCTTCTTTCTTGCAGTAAATCAAATGGAAATAACAAATAAGTAATGTGAATAGATAGCTACAAAAATTAGCTATAAGATAATGAATCAGATACTATCAGATGAAGGGATCAAGGTGCCATCAACCAATCAGAACGGCTAGCTACTGCTGATCATCATCACCTTCATTCCGTATCATTGCTCCTGCCCTTTCATTTCTAACAGATATGACTCCTGACAGGCATACATCTAATTGTGTCGCAAGTATTATTATTGTTATTATTATTACCATTTATTTATATAGCGCCACTAATTCCGCAGCGCTGTACAGAGAACTCACTCGCATCAGTCCCTACCCCATTGGGGCTTACAGTCTAAATTCCCTAACACACACAAAGACAGACAGACACACACAGAGACTAGGGTCAATTTGTTAGCAGCCAATTAACCTACCAGTATGTTTTTGGAGTGTGGGAGGAAACCAAAGCACCCGGAGGAAACCCACGCAAACACAGGGAGAACATACAAACTCCTCACAGATAAGGCCATGGTTGGGAATTGAACTCATGACCCCAGTGCTGTAAGGCAGAAGTGCTAACCACTTAGCCACCGTACAAGCTCTGACTGTACATGGTATGTGCTAGTCTATCCCTGTTCCATCATTTCAGATGTATGGAGGTTTAAGGGGACGCAAATCAACGTATACAAGTCAATGAGCATATCTATACACATTTTGGGTGCACATATGCATACACAGTTATGAAATGTTAATGTTACGTAAAATAAAACAGACTAAGTCCAAGTATAAATGAGTCACTTCTGTTTACAGATGATAGAAGATTTTTTTGTGTAATAAAAATCCACACAATATGTCTTATATTTACAAAAGACCTAAAAAAAAGACCCATAAATTGGAAGATTTAGTAGCAATGTTATAAGTGACAGTCAATGTGGATAATTGAAAGGTTATGGATTTGGGGCTTAAAATGTACATGTTACTTACACCTTAGGTGGAACACTATTGGGTGACTGCAAGCCTGGCGCTCCCATTAGGCAAGGTTAGGAGTTGCCTAGGGCTCTGGAGGGCGCCTCAAAATTAAAAAACAATGACTATTATAGTTTAAAACTGTGCGGTGACCGCTGAGTATACCTTAAACGGCCGCCGCACAGCTTGAGATCGATCCACGGGGAGGGGGAGGGGCTATGGATCACCACCGCCGCCCTCCCCTCCAACAGCTGATGGGGTGCTCTGTCTCCTTCCCTTCCCTAACTGACTGTCGGGCGTGACATCATCATCACGGCCCGACAGTGTCAGTCAGAGACAGGACCCGGCAGAGAGGAGCAGCGCCAAGGTAAGAAAAGATGGGGGGGGGATTTTTTTACATTGTGCCAGGGGAAGGGGGGGCGGATTTTGTTACATTGTGCCGGGGAAAGGGGGGGGGGGATTTTTACATTGTGCCTAGGGCGCCGTGGACCCTAGCACCGGCCCTGGGTGACTCTATGATGGAGAAGGACCAGGGAATAATTTTGGATTATAAATTTATCAATGTCAATCTGATGCATCCAGGTTAAAATATTAAATATTGAAATGAACTGCAAGTAATAACTATATAGTAAATTAATCCAGGCAATCCCCTAATTGCCAGTTTTGGCTCATGAAAGAACTTTCTATCCCCTTAAGGAGACTGGTACTGCATGGTACAATATCAAACTGACAAAAAATTGCTATGTACAAATCATTAAAACCTGCAATCTTTACATTAAGGCAACTATGACACATTAGTAATTCAAACAGTTCCCAAATACACTCAACACCAGCCATCTCAATACAGATACTACCCACACAGCACAACACTTCTCTAATATCCTCCTACATGAAATATCCACAACTATAACACACACTTCTCTACAGTATATACTGTACATATGCACATACACTATAAATGATCACATATTCACACACACTGCAGTCTATTCTCACATTAAGACTTACAAAAAGCATAACAAAAAGTAAAATATGCATATTATTACAATTATTTTGGATTCCCTTAATAAAATAGTTGAGATGTATGATGAGCCCTGTGTTTTGCTTTTGGATGTGGTTTTGGTTCTAAAATCTCTTTGTATTTTGTTTTTTGACAGGTTTTGACCCCAAAACCATGAAAGGTTTTGGTTTTGGATCTGGATTTAATAAAAGATTATGAAAAATAGGTAAAATGATGCTATTTTGAGCTGCTTTTGCTCCCATATTACTATTTATAGAATTTCTATTAATTTTCAGTCATTTCCACTCTATTTTCTAATGACCTCTTCACAACTGTCCAAATTTTTACCAATCTTGACCAAAGTCTGCAGCGATCTTGCTGGCTAAAATTAGTGACAGAGCAGTGGCACAAATACATGGCACAGACATCACTTTCTACTATATATCTCAGCTGAAGTGCAGCTGGAGGGTGCAAAATGAGTCCTATAAACATATGAAATAAGATTCAATCTCTGAATCAAAGTCTGAACTGGTGCCAAAACACATTTATCTCATTTCAATACTCTTGCTATGCAAATTGAAATCTCATTTTGCACTGGTTCACAAAACTAGACACAGCTTTGGATAACAGGGGTCATCTTCCTCATGGGTGGCAAATAACAATGCTATCATCACTCTCATTATCATCCTCATCAAAGATGTCTTCAACAATTACATTTTCATTTGAATAGAGAAGATACCAAGTAGAAAACCAGTAGGCAGCATGTATGACACATTGGAGAGGGTCAGCAACAACACATTGGAGAGGGTCAGCAGCAACACATTGGAGAGGGACAGTGGCAATACTTTGGAGAGGCATGTTGGTGTCAGTAGCTGAGGGGGAGTGCTGACATTGGATTGCTATTTGGAGGCTTCTGGGGTACCTCTTTGGTAAGTTAGCTCTCAATTTAAAAACACATATGTATGGCCCAAATGTATGGGACTCTCATTGTTAAGAGTTAGGACCACCCTATTAGCAAAAGCGCCGTGGAGAGGCGGGTGGCTTTAACATACATTTGCAAATGTGTGCAACTAAGACTATTGCATTTTTATCTATAGTAAAAAAGGGATAGCATCAGCATTATTTAACAGATGAGGAGAGAATAAGGACACAGTGATAAATGGTGCAAGATGGAATTCTGCTTGGGGCCACCCACCTGGGTGTGATATACACATGTTCTACAGTTAAAGGATTGACATAATATGATTGGGGGGCAACTTAATAGACAGGGATGTAAAGTCGACAATATAATGACATTGGTAGTATTATTTGGACAACAATGGAACTGCAGACAGTATTTATTAGGGTGACAATTTAAGTGTAGACAGTAATATCCATAACCCTATCCCTGCCCCTAAACCGCCCCTATCCCTATTCCTGCCACTACTCCTATCAATGTCCCTAACCGTGTCCCTATCACTAACCTATCGACATTTGAATGGTCCACCTAATCATACTGTCCACCATGTGAATTGGTGACCTAATAATACTTTCGACACCTGAATTGTTGAGCTAATGTTGTTTTTCTGAATATCGATCAATGAATGTCCAGCTGTCGTACTTTTACTCGAATTTTACAGTAGCAGATAATAGACCAAACCAAAAATGTAAAATAGTGCAAGATGGAATTGTCCTTTGGCCCAACCATCCACCCCCCCATATGTTAAAAAGGGCATGCACATAGTTTAACAAGCAAAGCACTTCAGCGACCGTGACTGACACTTTTGTGACTGAAGTGCTTGATTTGTTTGGGCTCCCACAAAGGAGAACATTTTGGTTGTTGGTTTATAATCTGGACATAATAGATAAGGATTTCAACAAATTACAAATGGGCATTTGGCTAACAGTGGACACCTTCTTCTATGTTGACAATGTTATCATCATTCTCATCACTGATGTCATGATCATCATCTTCACAAAATATTAATCCATTCCCACTGGAATCTACATATTATGTTTGTAGTATGTGGCAAGAAAGGTATTCTTCAAACAAATTGTAGCTCATTTTTATGAACACCAGTTTTTCTACCTTTTTGGGAAGTAGTCTCCTACGACGATCACTCACAGCATTCCCGGCTGTGCTAAACACTCTTTCCAAGTACACACTGGAGGGTTGGCAGCTTAAGTACCCCATTGCTAGTTTGTCAGTCCCAAATTCAAAGGGACTGTCTGAGATGCTAATTTCTACTTTATCATTAAAGTAATCCTCCACTTTTCTACAAAGACAAGGTGTATCCGGGTGAGACACAGTAGAAGTGACAATATATTTATCTTTTAAGCCTGACCAGATGGTGTGCAGCTGTGTTGTTGACTCATCATCAGCGTGACTCTTAGAAAGGGGAAGTTGTTTTCTGGCAGCAGCATTTGAAGGAGAAGCTGAAGCAGGGTATGTGTCATGTGTGGCTTGAGCAGACAGCTTCCTCATGAGGAGCTGTTTGCATCTCTGAAGATTTATGTCATTTGAAAAGATAGACATTACATATGACTTCAACCTAGGATCAAACATGGTTGCCAAAATGTAGTGTTCCAATTTCAAGATGCAGCAAAAACTTGGGTCCTGGCAAAGTGAATAAAGAACTTGATCTACAAGGCCAACATACTTTTCAGATTTGCTAAGTTTCATCTCCATCATCTCCAGCTGCGTTTTCAATTGCATGATTAGGGGTATAACTTGACTCTGGCAGTATTAGAATTTACTTAATTTGTTACAGTTTCAAATGGTTTCAGTAGCTTGCATAAACCAGTAAGGGTGTTCCAATGTGCTTGCATAAAGCAACACATCCATCTCTCTCTATCTCATTGTTTGCTGTGTAGATCTTGATGGCTTGTTCCTCATTTGGTGGCATGGCAGGTGACATTTTTTTGCAGCAGCAAAATGATCTACATGTGGTTGCTGAATGTGAAAATTTTACGGGCCACGAACAGCATCTCCAGCACTGACCACTCATTTTTTATGAAATTCTGCACAATCATGTTTATTATGTGTACAAAGCATGGTAAGTGTTGAAATTCACACAGTTGTAATGAACACACAAATATTGCTCCGTTATCATCAATGCAGAATCATGAGAAGAGTCTTAGTGGGGTGAGTGTTTCCAACAGATTGACACTGGCAAGTTTCTTTATGAAACCAGCGATACAAAGATTAGCTTTCCTGTGAATGACCTGGAATTGAGTGCTAGCTCTAATATGCTAAAGGATGTGGAGGATGATAGTGAAGCTACTGGCGCTGCTGGTGATATACCTACCCAGTGGGCCGTCACTGTCATGTAGTCCTTGGTGTTACCAGTACAGCTTGTCCTCATATCCGTATTGGGCAGTCGGTACAACGGCCTTTTCTAGGGACTGAAAGACTTTTTGCTTAACCTCCCGGCACAGCTGAGGAATTGATGTAAGAGAGAAATGGAATCAAGATGGAATTTGGTAGCGTGAACACATGACTTAACTAATTGGCTTAAACCCAATGCATTAATGGCTGAAATTGGATGTGCATTCAATGCTAACATAGCTGTCATAGATTTAGTAATTTGCTGTGCAACAGGATGCTGACTATCATACATGTTTCCTCTTGCAAACAATTGCTTCACAGACAATTGTGTAAATCTATGCGTAATATTCTTACTCCCATTCTGTATAGATGTATCAGCCCCAAGAGCAGCAACTGTAGCGTGCAAGGATGTTTCTTGGGAATCATGGATTGCATTAGGGAAGTAAGTTGTAATTGGAAAAATGGATGCTGGACTATGTACTAATAATGAGGAGGTTGATGATGAAGGTGTTGACATTAGCGAAGATTACAACTGTCAATCCTTTTGACTGCTACCTGATGCTGGTATGCTTGCTATATATATAATTTTCCACATTTGGAAATACGACTTTAATGAACTCGCTGCAAATGATGTAACAAAAAGGAGGTGCCTACATCCCTACCTCTACTTATTTTGACCTGACAAAGGCTACAGAACTCTTGATAAAAGTCATGTGAGTTGGGTGACAAACATTTCCAAACACAAGAGTTGCTTTTCTTCGTTTTATGCCCTGGCATGATAATGCGTTTATCATGGGCATGAGGTGGGGGTAACACTGGTGGCTGTCTTAGTTCAACACAATCATCATCTTCCCCCTCATTATCTTGTTCAACGAGAACACATTGATTTTTGGATCCACAATTATCCCACTCATCCTCTTGCACATGTGTAAATCATCAGCATTAATATTACTGGGACTACTACTTATCCTCACATTTCCAAATGGTTGAGAAATTTTGGCAGGAAGTCGTTCTAGAATGACAGTGTCAGTATCTGAAATGTCAGATTCACATGTAGCACTCATGGATACCCTCCTTAGACTCTATCAGGATTCTGTGAGTCCCCAAGTTGTTCTTCAGTCTCAGTGTTATTTTCAAGCACTGATGTGGCTGTTCTGGAGGTGACAGTGACAGACCTACGCTCTGAGTGAGAAGGTGGTGCATGGGAAGATAAGAAAAATGGATAACCTTGTTGGGAACTCTATTTTGCAATGGCCATTCTAGTATGCCCCTACTTGCAAAAAGTGGGCATAGTCTGGGTCTTGTATTTCCACTGCGGGCGGTGTAGGGAATATTAGCTATTTTCCTTTTTTTGGACAAATCACCACATTCATCAGAAACTTTGCTTTTAAGCCTCCTTCTTACATCAAGAGCTGATGTTTTCTCTGAGATTGAATTTGATCTTGTGGACGCTTTCTTCCCGCATGACCTTTTTTACTAGTAGAGGTCATAACGGTAAAAGTACTACTACTGCCAGTACTACTGGTATTGGGATGCTCCTGATCTGTACAGTTATCCATGGTTGCCAAGAGGAGTAATGCTACTTGATCAAGTTGGAACTACTTGTAGCTGCCTGCCACTATACCAGGGGAACACCCAAAGTGAAAGAGAAAGAAGGTAATGCTTATGACAGTGCTCCACAATTTAGAAAATATGTTCTTATTTCTTAACAAACAAATTTTATATATATATTTTGGGGAGGTTGTGCTGCTCAGAGTCAAGGAAAAGAACACCCTGTGCTGCATTGAGTACAAAAGCGAAAAAACTTTAGGCTTTGGAAGAAATAAATATATTGGGTTATTTTTGCTGGGGGGGGGGGGGAGGGGGGTTGTACTGCTGATGACACTCAATCATAACACCCTATTTTTTTTCCACTTAATAAAAATGTCACTGACTGCCCCTGATAAAATTGCTTTGAGTACAAACTAGAAGAACTTTAGATTTTAGAAAGAAGGGGGTCCTGCTACACTGCTGCTCAAACATAATACCCGTTTTTTTGTACGATAGTAAAGAGGTCACCGAGACTGCCCTTTCCCATATTTAAAAATTACGTTGACTAGACAAGATTTTAAAATAAATAAATATATTTGTTTTTTTGGTGGATGTTGCTCACAACCAAACCCTGTTTCTTTGCCTGCTTCATAAAGATGCTGCTAAAACTGACCCTCACAAGATTGCTTCTTTCACTAGACAAACTTTGGATTTTCAATTAAATAAATCAAATTGCTTTTGGGGGTGTGCTACTCAGAGTCATAATACAGCAACAGCACCCTAGTATAGAAACAGGTTAGAAGAAATACTATTCCTGAATGATGTCCCACTAAATAGAAATACTAGTTCAGAATGAGGACTATATATATATATATATATAAATATATATATATATATAATTATACTATGCTATACTCATACACAATAGCAAGTACTCTATCAACTATTTCAGCTGACTGATCGCTACAGAAATAAACTGCATTAAAAATAATCCCAGCTATTGTGTTCTATGTAAAATTCCCTGCCTCACCCTGCCTATCATTCTAATCACTCTATTTAAGGAGCACAGCCTGCAAGCCACCTTCCTCCCTACACACTGTCTGTTCTAAAATGGCAGATGAGAAAATGGGGAGGACTATATATATATATGAAAGATAGCTATCCAAAACTCAGGAGAGTTTCTGATTTTTTTTCTCCTGAAATGACGTCTTGCCTCGTTTTCTGATCTGAATTTGGCATAAGTCGCGTTTTATTTATATTCGGATCCACAAGTTTGGGATCTGTTGGATTTCTCTGAATCCAAACCGCTCATCTATAAAATACTGCTATAAAATTCAAGCTACATCTGTTTTGTTTACATACATGTTAATCTAGTAAACTAAAGACAATTACTTTCTATCTATCTATTTCAAGCCCTAGAGAAAAGATCCAATTATTTTTATACATGTGGTTACATTATTATATGACTATTACATTAAAGATTCAAATTCTTAAAATTTGTTTTTAATATAGTGTGTATATGTACAATAAATAGGGTTAGTGAATATTTACAAGCATGAATGTGCTATTTTAATTTTATCTTTTAGATAATTTGTATTTAATTGCTTTTTTTTATCCCCTAATAACCACAGTCCAATTTCCTTGATTCCTTGGGTAATTTTTTGATGGAGTTTTGCACTCTCCTTGGACAGCTGCATAATTAGGTGGTATCATTGTGGGCACTCGAGGGTAATTGCTTTCTATATTATTGTTACATATGTCGCATAGGAAACAGTGTGACAATACTTCAGTGCAAAACACCATACAACCCATGGTACATACTTGCCTACTCCAGGAGACGGCCAAAGTGGGCAGGATGGGGGTCTCAATGACGCAAGTTGACGCATTCATCATCATTTTGGTCCACCCTTGTGGCTTAAAGCCACATTCATGCAATCTCACTTTGGGACAAAATGAGTAAATTTGTGGCGCCGCGGCCTCATTGCCAGGTATTCTCTGGTAATTATGCATATCATATATTTGTATTTTAAGTTATTCATACACAGAGCTTTGCTTAAGCTTTCATCATGGTCAAACCAACTTTTACATAACAGATTTTTTTATTTATATTTCATGTACCCATATGATTTAAACATTTAAAATTAGTAAATCTATTCCAATAGGTGCCAATATAAGCATATTGGGGGATCCTATAAAATGTGAAGGAAGCACAGAGTGGTAAGTAAGTAAATTGCCTTTAAATTCTTATTATCATTTATTTATTTGTACGATGCCACAGATTCCGTAGCACCGGACAATCGAACAAATACAAATAGGACATAACTAATACAGTAAGCCAAATCACTAATATATGAGGCAGTTAGGCATAGGTAGCACAGATGAATGTGAGTACAATTTAGGCACTCACACAGAATGTAGCCAAAGATCTGACAGAACATACAGGGAAGACGGGCAGCAGACCGCCATGAGATAACAGGCGTAGAGGTCTTTGCCTGTGAGAGTCCCCATTCTATAGAAAATACAACCACTTTTACCTAAAGTTTAAAAAAGTGGTGGAATTATTTTTTATAGAATTTGAAATGAATTTACAACATTGACGGTACAGTGTACCTCCACTTTCTTATTTCTCTGCTTTAATAGAATACCTTGTATTATTAAATGTGTGGTATATAATACCACATATATCTTGTATATAATATCTGCTACACTATATAAGTAATTTTCGATCACTCTGAATAACCTGAAACATGTCTCATAAGGATGTCAACCAGCTAGCCTAAAATAACTGTCAGCTATAGTTTAAAATGTGTGTTATAGAGAAGGAATATGCTTAAAGGGATTTGCTACAAAAGTGTGTATTAGAAATCTGAGGTGGTCGATTCTGCGATTGTGATTATTAGCGGAGGTAGCCACAGGCACTTCCAATCAAATAGTATGTTTGTGTTGAGAAGAAATGAAACTACAGGACCACAAAGGTAAAAATAGCATTATAGCAGCACAGTATTAATATAATACACACTAAAACTGGAACGTAAAGCTTTTCATTTATCCAAATCAAACATGGAGTTACATAATCTACTACTTATGTGAACTCACTATCAAATAGAATAAGCAAATCATAATATATGTTTCTGGTGAGCTTCTGGACATTCATTGTTACAGATGTAGCACTTGTCCAATTGTCTTTTAATATTGGTGAATTATTCTTCTGCTTTCTGCTGCTACTAGGAAACACATTTCATCATGTCAAGTTTGTTATTATTATTATTATTATTATTATACATTTTTCTGCCACCAGATGGCACTTTGAGAGATACTACATATGCCAGATGAATGTAAAGTATGCAACGCATGCGCAATATGCTTTGTGAATCAAATTACTATGTATGCATCCCAGCTTAAATAAATTAAACAGCAGCATGGAATTAACTATCAGTCACTTGTAGAAAATACAGTTAAACAGTTTGTAACTGCAAGTGATTGACAGTTACCTCCACTCAGAACTAATGTGCTGAGCTGTGCAATAAAAATGAAATAATAATAATAATTAACAAAAGCCAGCTTGTCCCCTCCCCAAATCCTCAACCGCTTTAGCGCTGGGCAGCCTAGGCTGGTTTAATCTATACTAGTGGAACCCCTGTTGTATAGTAAAAACCAAGTACAGGCTGGTCAGGGCAGGGCTTGTGACTCTATGGGGTAGGTGTGCATAGAACAGCCAGACTCATGTTAAAAGTGCTGGGGCTCTTCCAGACTTCCTTGTCCTTTGCAGGCCAGGATACTTAATAAGAGTGAGACCCTTGGAGTGTCACTTGCAATCCAAGTGGACCTAGTATAATGATCACGGGTGCCCATTAAACCAAAAGAATCCGAAAAGAATAATAATAAAAAAAACAGAAATGGAACAACTCCTAAAGCTCTCATTCACCACTTCATGAAAAGTGTGCTACATCTGTAAAATGAAGCTAAATTTAAATATCAATGAGCACAACTTTAGTGTTTCATTAATTAATGAATTGCTTTACTCTCTGTAAATCTGTCCCACTGCGATTCTGCGGACAGTTTGGCAGTTTTAGAACTAATTGGCCTTAATTCACAATGAGTATGGGCTCAAATGGTCGTCCCTCATAACAGCTGATAGTGGTGTTTCAGATGTGGATCATGATATCTGGAAAACCTAATCATGACACGCGGTCATCATCTTAAATGCCTTTATTGCATGATGGGATATTTAGATTTGGAATAACATACACATTTTATTACCAGGAATATCTGAACAATGCCTACTCTCCCCGAATATCCATAAGACTCTCGAATCTCTGGTAGTTCTTCCCAATGAGTCATACATCCTGCCTGCTTACTAGTGAAATGGGGAGGACGGGGCTTAGATGATATGATTCGAATAGCACCACCACCGCTGTGCAATGAGGTAAATTGCAGGGGTTGGGGCCATGATGACCTGATTGTATCATTGTCCTCACCCCGCACCTAACACCACAGAGCTTCAGCAACTATGATCTTAAAAGTTTTGTTGGGTATCCTGTTTCCTAACTTGGCCTGTTCCTGACTAATCTCTTGCCTCACATATTTGTACCATTTCGATCTTGTGGTTCTAACTCAGCCTGTTCCTGACTATTCTTCTGCCTCACATATCAGTTCTGTTGGATCATTCGTTTTGACCTTGGCTACCCAGACTACCCCTCTGGTTACTCCTCAGAAGTTCTATTGTCCATTCTAGTCCTGACCCAGATAGTCCGCTACTCTCTACTGTGATTCCAGCTACCTCACTAGGAACTGGCTTTGAGGGCCACGACCTGCATGTTCCACGCAGTGGACACCAAACCACAAAACATCGGGGGCATGTTAAACTCGGCTCCTCGTTGTCTAGTTACATCAACTGCTAGCAGGTAAATCGGACATTTGTCCTACTGTAAGTGCAAAAAAATTCACACAACACTGAGATCAAGGTGGAATAATGAATGCCACATCAATGAAATCTAATAAACAGTGGATAGGGGATAGAATCAAATTGGGATCAGATCGACCACATTTAAAAAAAATGTGTAGATGTTCCTCAATATATTGGTTATGTGCTTCACTTTGTATATGTTCCAAACTCTTTTTCTAAGGGCAGAGAGGTATGGAGGATTCTGCTTCTTCCATGAAGCAGCAACAAGACATGAAGCCGCACAAAACACATGCCTCATTTATTTATTTAGATTTATGCTTGAGGCGATCAGGAATGGAGAAAGGCAAGAGGAAATGCTTTGGGTTTGGGTTGTCATTATAATAGCAATTAGCCTCCTAACTTTAGACCAGAATTTCTGATTGACAGGACAGGTCCTACATATGTGTATGACTGAATCTCTTTCCTGATAGCCTTGACAACATAGTGGCAATATGCTATTTAGTATACCTATCACTAAGAAACAGCAATAGAGAAGCTTGTATGCATGTTCCTTAAAGCTAATGTTAATAGACGTGTTTGCTACTCCAGCACAGATATCTGACCACTCTGAGTATAGCATCTCACCAAGGTCTTCCTCTGCTTGGACATATGAGGGTCTTCCTGTCGAGTGTTAGATAGACGTTTCAACTAGTAAAGTGAAACTATCAAGTCTCTTGCTAAGTCAACTTGCTAAGCCACTCCCCTATTATATTATATTCTTACGTGTGCACCCGTATACCGTACACAACTACAGCCATTGAATTAATTTGCAAGTGACTTTCATAAATGTCCGCAGATATTTTATATGGCAGACTTTTTTTCATAATATAAATACTTAGGGCCTGATTCATCTTCAAATGCAATAATAAACTTGCATTTAAAAAAAACGTTTGTGACTTGTACACATGTAAACCCATATTGAAATACAAACGAAATGTTTTCATTTGAATATGAATATAAGTACACTCTGCCTATACATTACTTGCCGTATGCAGCTAGACAGATCAGACTGCAGGATACGCACATACATAAGTAAAATATAAAGACCCATATATAATTTATATTATTTTTTTCCCATTTTTTTCCATGAAATGAAGTAGGATGTTTTTATTGCATACTGTACATAAAATTAATTTGTATAGTTTCCCTTAATATGTCATATATACACATACGCTTGTGTGCGGCTGTCAATCGCAAATTATGCTTATTCAACTTTGAATCAGGCACCAAATTTGCAAATTTGCAATTTTTCATATTGCCAAAATACACTTAAATCAATGTGTTTTCTTTGCAAAGATAAAAATTAAACTTAGATACATTTTATATTTTAACAAATTTACTCTTGTTAAAAATTATGTTTGTTTTAATGTAACAGATTAAACAAGTGTTTTAGGTATATATGCATATGTGGCACAAAACATGTATGTATATATTATACAAAATTATTTATTGTGTATTCTTTTTTAAAAAACAAATATAAGAATGTTTGCAAACACAGCACTCTGGCAGTTGGCTTCAGCTGAATACTGTTATAATGGGAATATAGGAAGGGATAGTAATGACAGCTATGGGTTAGCTGGACTGCCATGCACATAAAACAGAATTTCTTTATAGTTTTGAGTAGCGTACATAAATTCTGCCTTCTAGTTATATGTCTGAGTGGAATCATATAAATGATGCCTTTGCACAGTGACAGCTTGCTGTGGCTAATTATTTAATTTTAGCATAGTGACAATCCCACACACAGTTCAATGTCCTGAAATAATTTGGGTAACGACAAATTAAAGCATAAAAGCAGACATAAATGACAACTTTTGTCTAAGAAACGGACAGTCTGAAGTCTATGTTACCTTATTGGTAGCTGAAAATTAAATGTATGATTACCAACTAATTTACAAATTCATTATATATAGTAAATTAGATATTAGGGTTTTTTTCTATTCTATGAAAGGTTATGCTGCACGCAAGTCCTGTGTAGACAGAGTGTACTTACACCCAGAATAAAATTAAAACAAATATTGAGATCCACTTGGATTTGAATACAGTCGGAACTACGTTGCATGCAGGTTGCGTCTGAACATGACTCAGGCCCTATATGTATAGTATGCATTTAAAGAAGCATTTCATTTTTATTTAACATACTTGATTACATTAACAAACATTATATTTTCTCCAATTCTTATATTAATCCAGCAAGTGTTATTTTTTGCTGTGCTCTGAAATCAAACATTTGGAAATCCCCCCTCTAGAAATCCTTCGTATACATCTGTGGTGCAGAATTTAATTGTAATGAATGTCTAATGTCTAGACATTTAAGTTGACCATTAATGGTGGGATCACCTGTACACTTTTTCTGCTGCATTTTTTTTTTCGTCCTGTAATTTTTAAAGCTGTGCCACACTGAACAGATTACATACTGTGGCAGCCTGTTAAAAAGCTGCCAGCATTTAGGGTTAGACGGGGAACAACTCAGGGAAAAAGGTGCTTGATAGAAGTCCGTGTATTTCTCCTACATCTGTCACATGAACTATTAACAAGCTGCTGAACAACTCCTGAGATTCTATGTAGAAGGCAGCGATTTTGCTCTTAGCAGGATTTTTTTTTAAAACTGCCTTTTCATTTCTCTCCCAGTTACAAGCATGTTGAATCTGTTTCCTCACTGTAGTTTGTATAAAATGCAAAAGGGAAACTCACACAAAAGGAGAACGAGGAGACAGACAAAAAGGTAAATGCAGTAATCAATAAATATCCATTGAGAGAGAGAGGTTCAAATACAATTCAGTCAAAGTACATTTATGGCAGCACATTAAGGCATGATTGCTATGACTTTCTCCCAAATGATCTATACTAGGTGTAAGTATATAAAAACTAGAGATGGTCACTGACCCCCGTGTTTTGGTTTTGGATTCGGTTTTGGATCTGGATTACCGTCGTGTTTTGGTTTTGGTTTTGCAAAATCGCCATTGCGTGTTTTGGTTTTGGTTTTGGTTTTGTTTTGCTATTTTTTTGGAAAATCCATGTTTTTGGGCCTAAATTAACCCAATTTAGTGCTCCAACTGTTTTAGAGACAAGTAATCTAATTGTTGAGGTAATAAATCATCCAAAAAAACAGTTTAATTCTTCGTTGGTAGGCCTATTTTACACACAAAACAGATTGTCTTCCTCTCCATCTATGCATATTGGCAATGCAGCCATCGTCTTTGAATGTATATTACACCCTACACTTATAGTTAAATATGTAAAGAAATGGAAAAAGCCAGTTTGGTTTCTGTCTCTCAAGGCCCCCCTCCACTTGTATAAAATACCAAAAAATTCAGCCATTATAGACTGTACAATATTAATTGACATGGAGAAAGCCAGTTTGGTTTCTGTCTCTCTAGGCCCCCCTCCACTTGTATAAAATACTAAAAAATCCAGCCATTATAGACTGTACAATATTAATTGACATGGAAAAAGCCAGTTTGGTTTCTGTCTCTCTAGGCCCCCCTCCACTTGTATAAAATACCCAAAAATTCAGCCATTATAGACTGTACAATATTATGAAAAATGGACAAAGCCAGTTTAGGGTCACTCTGTCTATGACACCCTACCCTTAAGGATAAATTGCCCTAACAGCAGCCTTTCAAGATGGTATGTGATATGGAAATGCCACAAGTCCCTTTCCTCTTTGGGGGTAGATTGCACCCTACACTTACATAGAAAGTTTTAAAAAGATGTTATCGGCACCATCTTCAGCTTAATCCTCACCCTCATCAGTGTGTACGTCATCATCACAGACTATCAATTCAGATATGACAGATATGACTTTTGACAGCCAGAAATATTAATGCACAATTAGGGAGGACACCCCAAAAGCACTGAGGAGTGCTAAAAAATTATTTAGTAGATACTGCTGACAGATATGACTTTTGACAGCCAGAAATATTAATGCACAATTAGGGAGGACACCCCAAAAGCAATGAGGAGTGCTAAAAATTATTTAGTAGATACTGCTGACAGATATGACTTTTGACAGCCAGAAATATTAATGCACAATTAGGGAGGACACCCCAAAAGCACTGAGGTGTGCTAAAAATTATTTAGTAGATACTGCTGACAGATATGACTTTTGACAGCCAGAAATATTAATGCACAATTAGGGAGGACACCCCAAAAGCACTGAGGAGTGCTAAAAATTATTTAGTAGATACTGCTGACAGATATGACTTTTGACAGCCAGAAATATTAATGCACAATTAGGGAGGACACCCCAAAAGCACTGAGGAGTGCTAAAAATTATTTAGTAGATACTGCTGACAGATATGACTTTTGACAGCCAGAAATATTTATGCACAATTATGGGGGACACCCCAAAAGCGCTGGGGAGTGCCAAATATGAAGAAAAAATAATAAACCTCTATCCTCCTCTCTGCACTAGCGATTTTGGTTAGAGCAATTGCAAGAACAATATTGTATTCTCTGTCCCTGCTCTAATTAGCCTATGACTACACCCTGCTCTCTCCCTCTGTCAAATGGCGATGGATTGCTGTGGAGGCGTGTATTTATAAAGTTGAAGTATCGCGAGAACCGAGCCCCGAGATCCGACGACGTCACAATGACGTTCGGCCTCGATTTGGATTCGGAATGGGCGGGAGAGTACCGAGCTGCTCAGCTCGGTACTCGGATACCCAAAGTTCGGGTGGGTTCGGTTCTCGGAGAACCGGACCCGCCCATCTCTAATAAAAACTGTATATGACACTGCATGTGTGATAAGACTATGTGGTTTATGTTTCATATTTGAACTATCCTCTGGGAGCAGCAACTTGATAAGGACTTTTGTGTTCCTGTGAACCAAAGTCTGGTACTATATGGAGTTTGTGCACCTTGAAGAGCATACGCCTATTTTTTGAATCTCCCCTTCAGGATCTCCAAGTACTAAGTGTGGGGAATGTGATGACGCACTTGGTACTGGGCCATAGCTGAGGCTGGGCCTTATGAAAGGCGTCATCAAGGACCATCACACTTTGGATAACAGAGATGTGGGCCCCGAGAGGGTGGCCTACTCTGTCCCAGAAATTCAGGAATCTAGGCAAGTAGTGGTACTTCAGGAAGAAGGTACTGCTCTAAAATCCCCAAGTTATGTGGAATTATGAGGTACATCCCAATGATTTTGAAGACTGCACCAAAGTCATTGTAGATGAATGACTGTTTCTGCCCGCAAGGAAGTGTCCTCAAAATGCAACCCAGGTTAGTCGCTAGCAATATTTTTAACTCACTATTTTTTTTTAAAAAAACCCTAATTCACAAATATTAATTTGTAGAAATAGTTTATAAAGGTTTATCTTTCTATTTTATATATTTTTTAAATCCATTTAAAAAAACAACAGTATCCAGAACCCATCAGTGAAATATAAATGTAATGATATAAGTATAGTTCTAATGCTGATAGAGTTAGTTAATTGATATGAGCACTGTATGATGTACAGCGTACACATAGAAAGGAATCACAGGCAGCACGTTACAGATCTTGGCTCAGCAGCGCTTCTCACCTTTAAAATTAATAAGAATGAATTACACCATATAATTAAATGGCTCAGAAGGAGTTCCTAATTCACCAAATGAGTTCCATGCACTGCATGCTCATCAAATGCAAAATCATTTAGTAACTAGCTAATTAATTCGTAATTGACAACACTGTCCCTTTGCAAAGGCCTTACTTTATTTGGCGAACTCTCAGTAGCTTGTGGCCTTGATGCTCTTTAGACTGATCACATTAGCAAAGCATAAAGCTATAACTTTATATGCACTCTGGGTGATTTTTTTGTTAATACTTTGTAGAATAAAGCAGCATTCTTATTTGCAAGGCATTTAGATCTAGAAAATATTAAAACTTTAGCTGTAACAACCCATGTACCTGCTGTGCTATAGCAACAAGGCCACTGGTTTACTGTTTTTTTTGTAAGAAAGACACCCATTAAGTCTTCTATAATCACTACACTAGCAATCTTAACGCTGCTGAAACCATTAACAATCTGCCTAATTCTGATAAATATTGCTTTGGCAAGGCTGAATTAAATTATGTCATGCAAATATTTTTTATTAATTTCTTTACCCAGTTACATAACTTCTAAAACAATTAATAATGAAAAGCTATAATCACTAAGAGTTTCCTGTAAAGGAATGTTGTGAGGTTTTAATTGGATGTTACTTATTCAGATAGACAAGTTGACATATGTTAAAGATGGAAGGGATGAATATAGTTCAGTTTTGAAAGTGTCGATATAGTCTGTTACTTGTCAGTATGAACACTGTCACATTCAGAAAAAACATAGCATTCGGAAGCTATCCCTGTCAGACAAAAGTGCTTAAGCTGTCAAAATGCTACATACACACCCATGTACATTGCCCAGTCATTACATTACATCTGTGCTATATAAGTAGAAGTACTAAATTATGATGACTACAAAGAAATAAACAACATTGGAAAGCAATAAATATCATGTAACTGGGAAGGCAGGTCTAAGTGGCTCAGAATGAAACTTTAATGCATATACCACTAGTTTTGATTTTCACAGACCAGTCCATATTTACAAATGTCAACAGGTGTAAGACCTACTGAACAAGTGGAGTACCTTCACTGAAAGAGTCATACATTGGGAGGATGGGGTGTGGACTGGGAAAAGGGCCCAGGGGCGGATAGGGAACTGGAAAAAAATCTGATTACATGTAAACACACTAGCATGAACATTTAAAAAAATGGATGCGCCATACAAAATGTCTTGCAAGGTTTATACTGTTCATCATGACAATTTGGCCAGCATTAGTGATACATATACAATGCTAAGACCATTTTTGTGTCTGCCATAGAATACAGAGAGCCTTCCTATGAACGCCATACTATACAGAGAGCATTCCTATGACCGCCATACCGTACAGAGAGTATTCCTATGACCGTAAAACCATATAGAGAGCATTCCTATGATGGCCATAACATACTGAGAGCATTCCTATGACCGCTATACCATTCAGAGAACATTCCTATGACCGCCATACCATGCAGAGAGAATTCCTATGACCGTCAAACCATACAGAGAGCATTCCTATGACCGCCATACCATACAGAGAGCATTCCTATGACCGACATACCATACAGAGAGCATTCCTATGACCGACATACCATACAGAGAGCATTCCTATAACCGACATACCATATAGAGAGCATTCCTATGATCAACATACCATACAGAAACCATTCCTATGATCGACATTCCATACAGAGAGCATTCCTATGATCGACATACTATACACAGAGCATTCCTATGACCGCCATACCATACAGACAGCATTCCTAGTGATTGCCATACCATACAGAGAGCATTTCTATGACCGAGATACCATACAGAGAGCATTCCTATGACCGCCATACCATACAGAGAGCATTCCTATGACCGCCATACCATACAGAGAGCATTCCTATGACCACCATACCATACAGACAGCATTCCTAGTGATTGCCATACCATACAGAGTGCATTCCTATGACCGACATACCATACAGAGAGCATTCCTATGACCGACATACCATACAGACAGCATTCCTATGGTCGACATACCATACAGAGAGCATTCCTATGACCGCCATACCATGCAGACAGCATTCCTAGTGATTGCCATACCATACAGAGAGCATTTCTATGACCGAGATACCATACAGAGAGAATTCCTATGACCGCCATACCATACAGAGAGCATTCCTATGACCGCCATACCATACAGACAGCATTCCTAGTGATTGCCATACCATACAGAGAACATTTCTATGACCGAGATACCATACAGAGAGAATTCCTATGACCGACATACCATACAGAGTGCATTCCTATGACCCACATACCATACAGAGAGCATTCCTATGACCGACATACCATACAGACAGCATTCCTATGGTCGACATACCATACAGAGAGCATTCCTATGACCGCCATACCATACAGACAGCATTCCTAGTGATTGCCATACCATACAGAGAACATTTCTATGACCGAGATACCATACAGAGAGAATTCCTATGACCGACATACCATACAGAGTGCATTCCTATGACCGACATACCATACAGAGAGCATTCCTATGACCGACATACCATACAGACAGCATTCCTAGTGATTGCCATACCATACAGAGAACATTTCTATGACCGAGATACCATACAGAGAGCATTCCTATGACCGACATACCATACAGACAGCATTCCTATGGTCGACATACCATACAGAGAGCATTCCTATGACCGCCATACCATGCAGACAGCATTCCTAGTGATTGCCGTACCATACAGAGAGCATTTCTATGACCGAGATACCATACAGAGAGAATTCCTATGACCGCCATACCATACAGAGAGCATTCCTATGACCGCCATACCATACAGACAGCATTCCTAGTGATTGCCATACCATACAGAGAACATTTCTATGACCGAGATACCATACAGAGAGAATTCCTATGACCGACATACCATACAGAGTGCATTCCTATGACCCACATACCATACAGAGAGCATTCCTATGACCGACATACCATACAGACAGCATTCCTATGGTCGACATACCATACAGAGAGCATTCCTATGACCGCCATACCATACAGACAGCATTCCTAGTGATTGCCATACCATACAGAGAACATTTCTATGACCGAGATACCATACAGAGAGAATTCCTATGACCGACATACCATACAGAGTGCATTCCTATGACCGACATACCATACAGAGAGCATTCCTATGACCGACATACCATACAGACAGCATTCCTAGTGATTGCCATACCATACAGAGAACATTTCTATGACCGAGATACCATACAGAGAGAATTCCTATGACCGACATACCATACAGAGAGCATTCCTATGACCGACATACCATACAGACAGCATTCCTATGGTCGACATACCATACAGAGAGCATTCCTATGACCGCCATACCATACAGACAGCATTCCTAGTGATTGCCATATTATACAGAGAGCATTTCTATGACCGAGATACCATACAGAGAGAATTCCTATGACCGACATACCATACAGAGTGCATTCCTATGACCGACATACCATACAGAGAGCATTTACATGATCGCCATACCATACAGACAGCATTCCTCTGTCAAACATACCATACAGACAGCATTCCTAGTGACTGCCACACCATACAGAGAGCATTTCTATGACCGAGATATCATACAGAGAGCATTCCTATGACCGCCATACCATACAGATAGCATTCCTATGACCACCATTCCATACAGAGAACATCCTAGTGACATGTGGTAAAGTGTAATACTTGATACCCTGTGCTTTATACAGCTAGTGTATAAAATAAAGCCACTTATTATGTTGTTTTGAATATATTTTGTTTATAATGAGGGGATGTTAACCAAGCAATAAGGCAGTATGAAATAGTTGTCAGACTGATATAGGATGTCTAAAAAGAGGCAATGTGTTGTGTTTAAATATAGAGAGTGACATACTATTAGTAGATTAAATCACAAATGCAACAGCAGGGTTATATATAAAGATGTGTTAATTATCTATGAAAATGGCAGATGAAAGAATATTCTTCCCTATATGCTAACAATTTGAATTAAAATAAGGGAAGGAAAAAATAAGAAAGTCTTCTCATTAAAAAGAATAAAGTCTGATTGCAAAGTCCAATTTTCAATGAAAAACCTAATATCTTTACTTACATCCGTTGATAGTTTTCAGTGAGCAGGAGTGTGCGTCCTAAGTTGCTTCAGGCAGTCGGCTACCTGTGAGAAGGGTGTGTGGAAAATACAGAGTGGAATGCACAGCAAGTGCGGACATTGGTTCATCGTGTGGTGGCCTATGAGACTCAAACTTGTGAGTGCATCCTTGCTTCTCATAGAATACTCACCGCTGGAGCTGGGGCTGTCTCCTTTAAACCGAGGTCGGCCTGAAGAGGCTGCCGAGGCACCGGACACCTGGCTCCTCCTCCCCCCACCTGATCAAATATATAGTTTTTTTAAAAAAGATTAAAAAAAAACGATCCAATAGAAATTCCAACTGGTGGCCTCCAAGTGGCTCCATGAGGCCATCGGACTACAGGGAAAAGTTACGGTAGGATATCTGCCCCCGAGTAGGCATAACACTGATGACAGAAGATTAGAATTGCAGAATTAGAATGTACGATTTATATATTATATATTAAATGTGCAGAAATAGTGTTTGAATGACTCTCCATTTAAATAGTGTTTTGGATTTCAATAGTGGCCATACCTTGCTTCTAGTTAAAAAGAATAATTGCAAAAACTTTATGGATGGGATTGAAAAGTAATATTAGAAGTAAAATTGAAGGAAACTGATGATGGTATGTGCTACCAATATTAATATATCGCTATTAGTCACTCTTTGTAGATGGGAGGGTTCAAGCAGAAAAATAATTCTTCCAAATTTCTCTCTGTAGACCCTTCTTTATTCCCACAGCCCTCAACTTGTCCCTACACCCCAATTTTCACAGGCACTATTATAAAAAATAACAGCAACAGTGGAGAAAGAGTTATTGAAATGTGAGGTTATACGATAAATGAGTGTCTTTTTATGGTCTTTATTTCTTTGCAAACAGTTTTCCAGGTTATCAGGCCTGCTTCAAGTCTTCACAATGCTCCTGTATTCCCAAATCCCAAATAAAAAAAAAACACATGGCTCATAATGGTGAACTACATGGGTCTAAATAAACAGGAGCCTCCTCTCACAGCAGCTTCTCCCATATATAGTGTCTCTTGTAGAGACAATTGCATAAGGTGAATGTAAGCAGTAATTGACGGGGCTAAGGCATTCTATTCTATCCAAATTCCAGATATTCTGTGCATCACAAGACCAGTCTATCGTCACATGGGATGGGGGCTAGTACACTTTCAATATGATTCCTCAGGGTTACCTACACTCTTCCGTCACATTCCATGAACTAATGGCTAGGGGACTGAAGCATGCTCAGCTTGAAGATTTTCCATTATATTGAAGACATAATGATTACAAGGACTGAGAATAAACTTAAAGAAGCCCTCCTTAAACTTCTATGTATGGTATGATCTGGATACCAGGGCAAAATTCTGGAAAAAGTGATACAAACAGTTCATTGGAGTTGCGGAGTTCTGAAGACCTTTTGGACTGCATATAGCTTGATTTCGACATCCGATTATAATGCTCCCTGAAAATGACTGACTTTATTTGGTTCACAAAACAACAAAATGGATTCATGGCAGTCAAGGAAGCCAAAAGGGATCACCAGTACTTAGGGACTGTGAGGCCTGGAGCTCCTTTTCAAACTAGACCTGAGACAAAGACTGTCCCCTGTCTGTCATCATATTGGAATATGAGGGATCCCCATGTGATAGAAGTTGGGTCTGCACCTCGTTTACTATTGTAAGATAATCAAAGCCAAAGATAAGTAAACCTTTTTTTTTAACTTGCTGATTTCTCTTGCTAGTGCTACTTTCCATGAGTGTGTGTCTGAGTGCCTCTGTGCCTCTGCCAGAAACCTTTGCATAAAATAATTGCCTTGCTCTCGGTAAGACAGCTCCCTACTTCACGCACTGTACTCTGTACCCATTCCAACCACAGTAATCATTCTTCAGTTTTGCCAGGCAAATCAGTATTAACTCAGTAGTGGATGTGCGAGGAAAACAAATTTTAGTTAATAGGAGTCTGGATTTTAAATGGGGACACTAGCATCTAACAGCTCACAAAATCAACCATTACTGGCACACTAGTTCCTGAACATTATTATAAAAGCATGTTATTGTATTTGCTACACTAAGTGAATCCATTAAGTGGTTTTACATGAGTTCCAGTAAGAGAAATCTTAGCAAACGAGAATCAAGTAAGGAGCTGCTGAATATACAGAGCGCCACACAGCAAAAAGCAATAGCACTTAAAGGACAGACTTAAGAACACATTAATTTTTATGTCATGGAAGAAAAATTAGGGAAAAATTGGAATTTTATTTTAAATGATATATTTTTTTGTAGGGAAAAATCACTTTATTTTAATTCACTCTATTTTCCAGAACACATTAACTGAGAAAAAACGTTTAAATTGTAAAAATCAAAATAACACTCGGGAGTTCTATTGCAGCATTGTAAAATGTGTAATTGCACAAGAAACACATTTGGTAATATAATAATAGAACATTATTCCGCTTTGCAGCTGCTGACTAATGAAGTGAAAAGTATCCTTTAGTTTTAACATTTCCACATATTGATCATGATTATTCAGACAGCAGGCATGTTCTAGCATTGCCCATTTGTTCTAAAAGTCAAACTCAGTGTGAAACATGTATTCAGGATTTGTACTTTTAAACTTTATTTTTTGTCTTAGTTGTTTGCTAGCTGTTATTCCTCTTATTGCACTGAAATAGAACACACACACACGTTCTATGAACTCATGCTTTGTTGCCCGCCCGCCCGCAGAAAGAACCGAGTCATGACAGATAGCCTTGCAGTAAAAACATCCTTGGTGTAAAACAATGCAAATGTAGTGTGAATTGTGCCCAAAGCAATGGCTTGCACATTTCTAAATAGCATAAATCTACTCTGACTGTAGTCTGACAAAGCAGCAACCTCCCTATAATGATGTTTTAGCTTCAAATAAGCTTAAAATATGTTAGTGTTATGTGTTTCTGACCATATCCTCCGGTCAAAATGCTTTCATAATGAATATCACATATTCTGGCTCCTACTGTACTGGTGTAGAGTACAATAGATAAGCTTCAGCCCTGCATACATGTATAAGGAGCTTAAATTTATATATTTTTTCTAATAACCACATGAAGTGGGTAGAGGAGGGGGAGATGTACACATACAACAGGTCAGTCTTCCAGAAAGTAATATCCAAAGAACAACTGGACCAACACACCATTCAACACTGTTATTCTTTCTTTTTAAAGGGGGGGGGGGAATGTCAACTCGTAGGGCTAACTAACAGGACTCCGCAAATAAAATAATGATAGTGGTCTTGTGCTTATTATGAGATTGTCACTTTATATAACAAGTTGCTACAGAGATACAAGTATTTAAATATTATTCTATATTATTCCAATGTGCAGCGTGTTAACATTTTTATACGAATTGCTTTTTAGCTCCTTTAGCTTCAACTATCATGAAGGATGTGCTCATTATAGTAGTACATTTTATTCATCGCTAGCAAACTTTTAAATCAATCCACTGGCAAACTATATAGCATATTTCATATTAAGTGGTGTAGCATATACAGTGGCTTAGAAATTCAGTTTACTATCCTGCTTACCTCGCCGAAGCTGCTGCTCTTCTGTAAACTCAAGATCAAGCATGAGATCATCTTCATCCAATTCACAGGACCCCAAATTGTTTAACACGTCCTGGTGAGAGAGACAAGAAGATGTTAAAACATCCACAGAAGCTTTGGCTGGCCTCACACATTATAGGAATAGTCAGATTTTGCATTAACGCTGTCACTAGGGCTCCATAAATGTGATAACAGAAATCTCTTACTGGACACAGATGCAATATGTTATTTTATATAAGCAAGAATAAGAACAGCATAACAAATGACACAATATGTATTTGGGGACCATGTACGGTAATAAGGTTTTATTTAAAACATCTGGCATTGTAGCAGATGAGTCTATGTAAAAATGTAATTCCCCATCGTTGACTATTGTGAAAACTCTGAAAACTTTGTCTGTGATGTGTCGAAGGCAAACTGTGTCTTACAAATTCAGTTAGTTGTATTCCACATTGACAATCAGCCTACTACTATACATTGCAGTTTTATCATTAAGTGTGGTAATTTAATCAAAAAAATGTATATTCGTGGTAGCTAAAGCAAGTGAAAGAAATCAAAATAGTCACAAAACATACATTATAGTAAACACATTGGGCTAGATTTACTAAGCTGCGGGTTTGAAAAAGTGGGGATGTTGCCTATAGCAACCAATCAGATTCTAGCTTTCATTTATTTAGTACTTTCTACAAAATGACAGCTAGAAACTGATTGGTTGCTATAGGCAACATCCCCACTTTTTCTAACCCGCAGCTTAGTAAATCTAGCCCATTGAGTTGATGCAAATCTTAAGAAAAAGCTACAGTTTAGGCCATGATAAATAGTTAATATCTCAACCACTCCTACCATGAGACCTCAAAGATTCTTTTGCTAGTTTTTAAATACAAATGGAATCACTTTAGACACTATCGGGTGCCTCTCACAGAAAGTTCTGATCACCTACTTCTAACGGTCTTGTATTCACATAGATTTGTTGGTGACTGAAAGAAGCTAATGTAATAAAATGTTTGTTAAAAGGCTTGGACATGAAATTTTTGTTTAATGCAAAAGTGTATATGCCAAGGAACCTCTACCTAAAATTATTAGAAATTCCCATGCTATTAAAGGGCCATAAATTCATGTCCTGAGCCACACGATCTGCCTATTTGCAGAAGGTGTAACACTGTTTGTAACTAGCCCATGTTCTTTGTTGTCTACTCTAAACACTGAATTAGAAAATTTTTATAGAGCCTCATTAAATACGTAAAAACCAAAGCTCTCATTATACATATACTTGAGGCTAGAACTAAAACTCTACGGGGGGTATTCAATTGTTGCTCCGGACCGCAAAAAAACGAGCGCGTTAAAACTATTACTGTTTATACGGTAAACTTGCGCGTAAAAAACGTTAATACGGTAGTTTACTCGCTGAATTTCATCTCGCAGCTCAGGGAGCTGCGAGATGAAATTCAGCGAGTAATTACCGTATAAACGGTAATCGTTTTAACGCGCTCGTTCTTCCGGTGGCCGGAGCAACAATTGAATACCCCCCTACAAATCAAATTTCACGTGTGTGTGTGTGTGTGTGTGTGTGTGTGTGTGTGTGTGTGTGTGTGTGTGTTAGGGAATTTAGACTGTAAGCTCCAAATGGAGCAGGCACTGATGTGAGTGACAAATATTCTCTGCACAGAGCTGCAGAATTGGTGGAGCTATATAAAAATAAATGATGATGATTGTCATGTGCAAGCTAATTTCTAGGCATTTACAACTGCAGATATGTGTTTTGTGAATTAATTCCTAGTAATAGCTTGATATGATTCAGAGGAGCTGTGCACAGCCAGAGGTTAAAACCTTATCACTGAAACTAAATTAGTGTGTCTTTTTGATTATGTTAAACTCCTCTGTTCTCCCCATATGGTGCTTGTAGCTAAGAGCCCAGACCCATGATTACAGATGTGTTCATCTAGATGTCAGACCATGTCTGCCATCTCTTTACATGTGTACAACAATCTCCATCAAAGTCTGAAACAAGACAAACAGTCATAAGAATGGCCCCCTTTCCATCTAAAGACCCTCTTAGCTTGAGGATTGTGATCTCCGATATCAGCCTTAACTTTTAAGATATTGTACATATCACCCTCAAACTGGTGTATTGTCTCTTTAGAGCCTACCAACCCTATTTTCCACATAATGGCCCACCTAATAGATGAAAAATAAATCTAAATGCATAATTTTACCTGGCATACTCGCTAAGCAGGGATGGGCCAGGACCTTCCATCATTGGCCACGGATCCTTACAATCCGTTCCCTCTCCATCTATGTGCATGGGACGTGCACCATGTGACAGGTGCACAGAGAAGCAAGACCACCGGTCCAGATGGACCACAGTAAGTGTGAACGGGTGGGGTGCGGTGGGGGGGGAGCAAGTTCATTTATTGTGTGAGGGGTGAGGGGGGAGTATATTAATATAATGTGTGTGTGAGGGGGGGGAAGTGTGTTAATATAATGTGTGAGGGAAGTGGGGTCTTAATATAATGTGGGAGGTAGACTATTAATTTAATGGTGGAATGCAGGCGGGGCTTATTATTTAATGGGTGCAATTTTACTTGTGGTGTGATGGTTGGGCAATTTAATTTAATAGGGGGGCCTATTAATTTAATGTGAGGTGACGGGACCCTTAACTTAATGTTGGGGTGACTTGGGGCTATTAATTGAATATGGGGCTGAGATTGGAGAAGACTATTGATTACAGGTGAATATGAATTATTTAATGCCGGGGATGGTTGTAGGAAAGGGGTACGTTTCTCCGTCGGCAATAAAGCAGACAAAAGTTAGAGTGACCTAAATAATACGATAACTGTAAACTTGACAATGATTTGCGAGAATTGTGAGGTGTTTTGCTCAAAGATACCTCTTAAAAGAGCTATTACATACACACACACACACACACACACACACACACACACACACACACACACACATTTAAAGGTAGTGAATCTGCTACACATACAGACATAACAACATGTGCTGCATATATAGAGCCAAACGCAGCTTACACTTATGCCATAAATTCAAACAGGCGCTTTAAATATAGGTCCAATCTTCCAATCTTAGAGGGTGAAGCAAATGGGGAGGACAATCTCGGAGAGTGCGTAGACAACACTGATCCAACCAATCAGCAGTAGTTTTGACTGGGCCAATGGGTAAGAAGTTTCCGCTCATGTGTAGTTCATTTCTCACCTGGTTAGTCATGAGGACAGTTCTCTCTTATTGCAAACAGGAAATCTTTCAACACAGTGTTACTACAAACTAATGGTTGACATTAGAGTGTAGCCTTGGATAAAGTGGGGTGTCTAAAGTGGGATTTGAATACAGGTTACAGTATTCTGTAATTTCCCAATAACTGCAAATCCCTACGTGCTTTGGTTCATAGCCAACTAGACATCACTGTTACAGAAAGGCAGCCTCTGGTTTGTGCCCAGTCCTTTCAACAAAAGAATATGGTTGCTAAGTTAATGTTTTCTCCCATTCCTTGTGCAAAGAACAAAGAATTAATGAAAAACACATTTAGGTGAAGCTAATCAGCAACCTAAATAAGCAATGTCCCAAGAAGTTAGGATTTTTTTGAGAGAGCAAGGGTTATCTTCATTAAAAATGTAGTATATGCAGCATCGGACTGGCCCACCGGGATACCGGGTAAATCCCCGGTAGGCCCCGCTGCCATATGACCACACCCCCTTTTTTATGTAGGCTGAGCCCATCTTGCTCACCTTGGGGCCCACTGTCCTCCCTGGCGTTGACGCTGCTGCCATTTCTGGCTGCAGTGACAGCCAGGCATCTGTCAAATGCGATCGCAGCCCTGCAATAATGCAAGCCGCACCCTCCCACTGTCAGATGATTGTGTGACGTCACACTGATGTTCCCGCTGCCGCTGTAAGAAGAAGGAGCAGAGAGGCTGCAGCAATCAACATATGGGTAAGTAGATTTTAACCACTTGTTAATATTTTTGTGCTATCACTGTGTGTGCGTGTGTGTGTGTGTGTGAATTGAGAGCACTATTGCATGGCATATGTGAATTGGGGGCACTATTGCGTGACATAATGTGAATTGGGGCACTAGTAGGTGGCATATGTGAATTTGGGGTAGTACTGCGTGGCATAATGTGAACTGAGAGAATTATTGCATGGCATATGTGAATTGGGGGCACTACTGTTTGACATAATGTGATTTGGGGCACTAGTAAGTGGCATATGTGAATTTGGGGTACTACTGCATGTCATAATGTGAATTGGGGGCACTACTGCGAGGCATAATGGGAATTGGAGGCATTACTGTGTGGCATAATGTGAATTGGGGGCATTACTATGTGGCGTAAAGTGAACTGGGGACAATATTGTGTGGCATAATGTGAATTGGGGCACTACTGCATGGAATTATGTGAATTGGGGGCACTACTGCGTGGCATATGTGAATTTTGGGTACTACTGCATGGCATAATGTGAATAGTGGGCACTACTATGTGGCATAATGTGAATTGGGGACATTACTCTGTGACATAATGTGAATTGGGGACATAAATCTGTGGCATAATGTGAATTGGGGGTACTACTGCGAGGCATAATGTGAATTGGAGGCATTACTGTGTGGCATAATGTGAATTGGGGACACTACTATGTGGCATAATGTGAATTGGGGACAAAAATCTGTGGCGTAATGTGAATTGGGGGCAATATTGTGTGGCATAATGTGAATTGGGGCACTACTGCATGGAATTATGTGAATTGGGGGCACTACTGCGTGGCATATGTGAATTTTGGGTACTACTGCATGGCATAATGTGAATAGGGGGCACTACTATGTGGCATAATGTGAATTGGGGACATAAATGTGTGGCATAATGTGAATTGGGCGTAATATTGTGTGGCATAATACGAATTGGGGGCACTACTGTTTGGCATAATGTGAATTGGAGGCATTGCTGTGTGGCATAATGTGAATTGGAGGCATTACTGTGTGGCATAATGTGAATTGGAGGCATTACTGTGTGGCATAATGTGAATTGTGAGCACTACTGTGTAGCATAATGTGAATGGTTATATGTTGGTTGCATTACCATTGATATAATGTTTTGTAGCATGATAAAATAAGAAGTATTTAATCGTGATATATATATATATATATATATATATATATATATATATATATATATATATATATATATATATATATATATATATTATAATGGAATGGAAGGTGTGTTTTTAGCTAGCCTGTGACGCATTGCCACACCTCCTGTCAGTGTGACCTGATTCAACAAAATTAAAAGGTTGGTAGGTATGGGAATGGCATTGAATAGTAGTCACTAGCATGGATTGTGTTTGTAAAGACAGCACTAGAATGCCCTTGTATAATGTATAGAGTTTACTAGAATATTGTTTTTATCGTATATATAGGTCCCTAGAGTGCGATCTGTATTGTATAGAGATCACTAGAATAGTGTCAGATGGGGTTGTGTTGTATTTGATTATAGCTATTTGATAAAACGTGTTTCATAGATTTCATTGGCTATATATCCCACCTTAGACAAACCATGCCTGCACAGTGGTAGAAGAGTCTGGGACATTTGCTTGTGTTTGCACCCCAGACAAAAGTTGCCAGCCCTCCCCTGTATACAAAGCACAGAGATATTATACCTTATGTATCAAGTGTTCCCCATACCTCTTAGATTGTAAGCTAATTGGGATAGGTTTATCTTTCCCTTCTGTTCCATGTCATTGTATGTAATTCATTTTTGTCATGATCTCCTCATTGTACATCGCTGCGTAATATGTCAGTGCTTTATAAATAAAATATATTAATAATAACTGCCAAAAAGGCTACTCTGTAATCAAGTTTTATTGCTTAGCCCTTGAACTAATCTTAACATTGTACTGTCAACTTGAAATCTACCTGTGCTCTGCTCACCCCACCTATTAATCACCTCCTCCTACTTTGGTTCTGTATCCCTGTTACATCCTAAATAAAAAATCATATGAGAAAAATAAATAAATAAAAGTACTTTCTGTATTGAACATATTTCTATCTATATGTATGTAGTGCTGCTCTAAAAGAAATGAACAAAAAAAAGGACGATGACCTGATACATTTACAGTAAATACAATAAATATCTGACAGAATGACTGCTGAAACACCATTTTGTTGTTTTATTCTTTCATGTGCGTATTACTTTAAATGCTTTAGTAAACTAGGCAGAGTCGAGGCAATGCCAAGATATCTTGCCAGGGCGTTGTCTCAGGGCTTACTACGCAGGCACAGAGAAATGTATTCTTTTTATCTCTATTGTACCAGTCAAAAGCTTGAATTCATTTATATAACAAGTGATTTCACAATGCTTATATAATCAAGGCTTTTTAGAAACTTCTACACATATTTTCTTAGGGAGGTGTCTTTGGGCCAATTGCACATGGTCAAGCGTTTTATCAGTATAAAACCAATAGAATGTCTGAACATCATGTTTATACCTTATATGAAAACTGATTTTAGGGTCCTAGTCTATAAAAGTTAGTTAATTGTGACATAACATTGTCTCAGTTTGGATTACTCGAGGGATGCCAAGCACCTGTGTTGCTTCCAGTGAGTATTTCCTAGCTTTCGAGTTTACGTGTCATACTGAATCGGAGAAAGGCAGGCAATTAAACATATTTCTACTGGGACAATCTATTTTCAGCAGCTAAGTAACACTTGTTATTTATTTTTTGTATTATATTTACTCTATTATATTAATTCTTTACATTAAATAAAATATATACCTGTTAGACAACCTGAGTGTCACATGTTATTAATCCTTTGTACCCCATTGTTTTCCCATTGGAAACAATACCCAAGGTGTTTTATCAGTTTAGAACACAGCAGTAATCACAAGACATCATAATAACATTATCAATATCACTAACTAATCTATAATGTTGTAAGTATTGATTTAGATATTTATTGCACACCAAAAGACATCGGGATGAGTCATAAAAAAAACAAGTGCATAGCTCAGGCAAAAATATCTCATCTCTAATTCTCTCTTACTTGTCTTTTCTTAGAATCATTTTAGACCCATAATAACATTCCGCACTGAGATTGTGGTCATCTGCTAACATATGATAAATACAGCTATGAACACAACTGCCCAGCTCTGGCAGTTTTACAATCATTTTATAGATTACAAAGAAACCAAGTCACATTCTTTAATTATTATAAATATATGTTATTAATAAAACAGTAGCATTTTCGTTGCCAGCTAAAAAGATATCTAGTTATTAAGTCATTTATTTTCTATATACTTCAAATTATATCAGGCATCTGTTTTATTACTTAATGAACTTTCATATCTTCCCTGTGGAATAATATTCTGCTGCTGAAGTTGAAATTAGCAATATTGACATGGGCAAGTTTTTGCTCTATTTTAGAAACATATTTTTAAGTATATGCAAGTTCAATTTATCTGCACTGAAAACTACAAATTAGTATAGTTATTTAGCATACAACAACGCTTATCATTATACTTCCCCACACTCATCCTTCTGCATCCCACTGATGCCTTCAACACAGTTGATGACTTTCTTCTCCTGCACACCTTTCACTCAATTGGCCTTTGCAACACAGTTCATTCCTGATTCACTTCCTACATCATCATCATCATTATTATTTGTTTATAAAGCACCAGCAAATTCTGTAGCGCATTACAATTGAGAACAAACACAGAAATAAAGCAATACTGGGTAATACAGACAGACAGACAGGTAAGTTGCCCTGCTCGTAAGCTTAAAATGTATGGTACAATGGGAGTTTGATAAATGAGGTTGAGTGCTACATATTGCATGCAAGTTAACCCGTGCATGATACTCATGCATTCTAGTCAAATCAAGCTACTTAAGGTGTTAAAAAGGTTCTTGTCATGCATTTAGGCCATAGCCCAGGCCTCCTCAGGGGAAGAGCGTTACTTCTTGACGTAAGCGCCCTTTTTTAACGTGGTTTTGTCCACATGTCACCACCTCATCATTCTTCTCCATCACCTCATCCTTCATCTTTATCGCCACATCTATCCAGATGTCTATCCAGACACAGGGATCTCTCTCAGCGGTCCTGAGTATCACACTCCTCTCACTCTGTCACCCCCGGCAACCACCAACCACTCTCAACTGTCACTTCTCCTTCAAGAAATATATATATATTTTTTTTAAATCTTTATAAACACTTTTAACAATTAACAAATTAAATTAACAAATTAAAAACATCTTAGTATACCAAATTTCAGCCCTTTCTGAATTTTTTTTTCCACACACACTAAGAATTTAGTAGGTCAATGTATAACTCTGCCCAGCAGGTGGCACTGCAGCTTGGTTTTATTTTTTCCACACACACACACAGACAGACTAACACGCCACTAGGCATTTATATTATAGATTGGTCCAAGCAGAATGCAAAGGTAAAAAGTGGTTAGTGGGCTATATGATCTAATCACACAGCAACATTGGTCAGGGCATCAGAGGGTTGTTGTCTTCTGTGAATTGTGAAAGGGTGGTAATAGGGAAACCTAGTGAGGGTACGAGGGTGGTTGAGAAATATTATAAGCTTGCCTGAAGAGGTAGGTTTTCACAGAATGTTTGAAGGTTTGAAGACCAGAGGAAAGTCTTTTTGTGCAAGAGAGGGAATTCCACATAGTGGGTACAGCTGAAAAAGGTCTTGTAACCGGGAATGGGAGCATGTAATGATAGTGGATATGGGATGAATCATACATGTATAACAGCTTCATCAGTGTCTCTACCTCTGGAATATCCTACTCTCCATCCCCACTGTTCTCTGCCCTCTGCGTTTTTAACTGTAACTGTATATCTAACTCGTTCACTTGGCCACCAGCACCACCTCTATGCTGATGAAACGCAAATCTGAATCTCCTCCCCGACCTCTCTTCTTTTGTAATCTGCCTTCTGCTATACCAACCTTGCTACCTATACCTGAACATGTTCAAAACAGAACTGTTATCATTTAAAATCACTGTCAACAATATAAGAAATTTCTCAGTCTCCCAAGCCCACTGCCTTGGGATCACACTTGATTCTGCCATTTGCTTTATTCTTCACATCCAGTTTCTATACTACTTCTGTTGTTCTATAGTTCAGAAATATTTGCAGATATACCCTTTACTTACTCAAGATTCAACCAAAACTTATAACCATTCACTCATCATCTCCCATCTAGACTACTGCAATTTCTTTCTATCTAGCATTCAGTGGTTTCCCCTTGCAACTGCAGGTACCTATGTAAAATCCAGGCAGCTAGAGAAAGCTTTATGCATATCTTGTATATATAAAGCGCTCTTTCAGCTTAAACTTTATATATAGACACGATAGTCTTCACCTGATCATGGACATTGTTAAATAGACATTGTTGAACCGCTAAAGATGGCAAAATACATTTGCTAAAAGAATCATGGGGACCTGCACAAAGTGACAGGGCAACCTATTATTTGGGCATCATACACAGCTTGAGAACCACAGTCCATATTCTTGCTTTTATTGTGCTTACTAGGTGTCTTATATTTTATGTACTTTTTTAGTAATTTATTGTTTACAATGTGTTTTCCTTATAACACTGAATTTAATTATAACAGTGGGTTTTTTCACTTCCAAAGAGCATCAGTATGATAACCAAGGAAAATATAGCACAACATTTTCCCCCTGACTAAATAAATGGTATTTGTTTATTAGAAAGAGTGAGCTGAAAAGTCTTCGATGTGAGTATTTGAACATTTGTGCTGGGGATAAACAAACATAGGCAAATGTATTTTAATGACTACAGCCAGACACCACGATTGCTCGGAGAATCTCAGCAGTAACTTCAATGACATTACTGTTCTGGCGTACTTCTCGCTGCCTTTGGTTCATTCTGCTCTCCATTGCTTATGGTATTTTACGTTTTATCTGCACAGTCAAAACACTGCACCTTCATATTCCACCAGGATTTTCTTTGCAACACACAGAATACAAATGTATGTAAATACAGAGCTAGAACTGTTATTCACTCTGGAGGCCATATTATGGATTTTGTGAAACTAAAATGATTCATATATAGAGATGCTCAGTCTCAGTTCCCCGAGAACCGAACCCAGCCGAACTTAGCAGATCCGAGTACTGAGCTGAGCCAGTTTGGTACTTTCACACGCCCTCGGAAATGAAAACGAGGCAAAATGTCATCATTACGTTGTTGGATCTCACGAGTTTTGGATTCTATAAGTACCGCCCTCCACGGCAATCCGGCGCCATTGCACAGAGATACATAGAAGGGGTAGCACGGATCTTGGCAGTCTCTAGTGCAGTTGTGCAGCGTCATAGCTAGAAAAGAAAGAGGAGGGGTAGCAGTGTTCTTCAAAGTCTCCAGTGACATTCCACTGAGTTATAGCTCACACAGAAACAGGAGAGTTCCATTGCTAATTGTTATTGCTGAAATAGAAATAATAGGGCTGGCAGTCTTGTTCTAAATCTGCAGTCACATTATACTGTGTTATATAGCTAACACACAAACAGGAGGTGTGGCAGTGTCCTTGTCACTCTCCAGTCTCAGTCATGATTATACTAATCCCTCTACCTTATGTGCTAAAGCCTATGTTCAAGTGCATAGTGGTTTTAAGTCAGGGAAACAAAAATGTAAATAAAAAACTTGTACCTTGTTAAAGAAAAAAATCACCTCTTTAATAAAGGTGAAAATTTCCTATAGAAAAACATAAAATTGCCAACAGGCCATTCTACCCAAAATATTACCAAGCATACCAGCATCAGCTAGCTCCCTTCTCTCAGCTAGATCTCAGCACCTGCAATCTACATTGTCACCATAGTCACCCTCATCAGTATGTACATCGTCCTCAAACAATACTAATTCATCCCCGCTGGAATCCCACATCACAGAAGTCTGTGTACTTTGATGTAATTGCCGGTAATGGCCTTCCTCATGGAATTTGTAGTTAATTTTACGGCAGAGCTGTCACGATTTCTGGGCAATTCTTTTAGACCAGACCAAATGTCAAAATATTATGCTGACTCATCTGCATCACCACTGGGTGTCTTGGGAAAGCTAAGATTTTTCCTAGCAGCAATTTCCAGAGAAACTGAAGGAGGAGATGTCATTGTACCACTTCAGCTGTCAGCTTGCTGACTAGGAGCTCATTGCATAATGAGGAAATGAAACAAAGCAATTCCGCTAATTATGTTGGACTTGTAGATTGCTTTGTGTCATTTCCTCTTTCAATTTCTCTAGCTGCTTTTCAAAAATTCTAATTATGGGAATCCCTTGACTCAAGCTAACAGTGCCTGCACTCTCTTCACAGGTGACTAATTCGAGTGGTTTCAGCACCTTGCACAACACGAAAGTATTCTCCACTGCGCTGGACTAAAGTACATTCCCCCTATATTCTATTCTTCTTGCAGCTGCATTCTCCTACATGCTGTTGCAGAATGCCAAAAATGACCCTAAATATTTTGGGACACAGACAGCATCTTCTGCATGTCACTGTCATTTTTTAAAAAGGTCTGTACCACCAAGTTGACTGTGTGAGCAAAAGAGAGAATGTGATGGAATTCCCCCCGCTGTAATGCTCCAACAATATTGGTGTCGTTATCAGAAATCACATATCCTCAGGAGAGTCCAAGAAGGATAAGCCATGTTGCAATGACATCCCTTAGTTTTTCAAACAGGTTGTCAGCGGTATTACCTCTGACCTGCGCCTTGTCTCGTCTCTAAAAACTACCTCTCACTTGCTCCCCACTTATGGAATTCCCTACCATGCTCAAACAGACTTTCCCACAGCCTTCAAATCTTTAGATGCTCTTTGAAAACCCATTTCTTTTTAGAGGTGACATTATCCTCAATAACACTATTCACACTAATGCACCTTCACAAATATCCCAATCTCCACTCTGATCCATACTCGCTCCTCTTGTTTCAGCTGTGACCTCTTCCCTTTAGAATGTAAGCTCTCTAATGAGCAGGGTCCTCCATACCCTTTGTTTTCATGTCTCCATTCATTTTGTCTGCCTTGTCTGTTATTGTTTTACTTATGACCTATTTTATGTATATCCTTGTCTTCCCTACTGTACGGCACTGTGGAGCCTTACAAATCTACGATAATAATAATAATAATATTAATATGCCTCTTAGAGAAGAAGATGATACACAGAGTAGCCTGGCTCTGAAAGATCTGACGTTATTTTATTAGATGCCGCTGCTGTTCCTGCTGCTGAAGGCAATTTACCAACCCAGTGGGCTGTCACAGTCGTATAATCTTTAGTTTTCCCAGTTCCGCTTGTCCCCCAATATCTGTGGTTAAGTGTACAGTGGGTAGAATGGCATTTTGTTCCCAATAATTTCCTATTTTGTAACCTCCTGGTACAGGTGAGGAATTGCTTGCCTAGTAAAATGGTGTTGAGATGGAATTTGGCAACGGGGACACAGGATCTCAATTAACTGTATTATGTCTGCTACATTAATGGTGAATATTGGACGCAGCTCTAATACTAGTATAGTCGCCATGGCGCCTGTGATCTGGTGTGCGACTGGTTGACAGTTGCCATACTTGCTTCCTCTTCAAATAATTGTTTAACAGTCAACTGTTGTAAACTACTAGTAGTCTTCTTCTTGGTCTGCTTCTGGGTTGAAGATCTGCCCCCAGCAGCAACAATGGGCCTAATGCTCAAGGATTCTTCTGAGAAGTCCTGGATTTGGGATGAGTCATTTTGCCTTAGAAATTTGGATGCTGGACTAACTCTGATCACTTGTGAGGATATTGATGATGAAAGTGTTGGGTGTATAGATTGTAGGTGCTGGGATCTAGCTGAGAAAAGGGAGGCAGCTGATGCTGGACTGCTTGTTGTTATTTTTTAGCATAAGTTTCTGATTTTCACCAGCACTGCTTGCTTAGGTGCCCTAAGTCCATTGTTAGCTTGCTTTGTGGTGGCCCTAACAAACCAAGCACTTCAGCCATAAAAGTTGCACTCCTTGTCGCTGGAGCACTTGCTTTGTTAAACTGTACATGTCCTTTTCAATATCTTACATAATGGTGGGTGGAAGGGCCCAAGGACAATTCCATCTTGCACCACTTTTCTTTCCTGCCACTGCTGTGTGGCAATGTTTACTAGATGTGCTATGAACTGCTGTGTGTTTGTGTCTTTGCTCTGTCGCTTAGCATCCAGCCAGCTCACTGCAATCTTTGTCCGAAAGTGGATGAAAATAATATTGTGCACTGTGAGGTGTTCAAAACTGACTGGAAATGACTGGAAATTAGTGTTATTGAGGTTAATAATAATGTAGGAACAAAAAAGAAAGAGCAAAATTATGTGATTTTAGCATATTTTAGCTATTTTTTTTTAAAAAAATACAGATCTAAAATCAAAACCAAAACCAAAACACGGGGATCAGTGAAAATCTCTATTCATATATGTCATTTAAGCTCAAAAAGGGCACCAATCTGAAATCCGTTTCTAATAGACACAACCCCAACACCTCTCCTCCCCCACAATAATATATTGTTCTCTATTTCAGCTTCTCATTACCAAGAGGAAAATAAAGGCCTTTTATTTCAAATAGTGATCCATTACTTGACTGAAACTAATAAAACATCCAGAGTTGCCTAACTATTTATTGAACACTCAATAGACAACTTTAAAAGTCCTGATAATAGTAAAACTTTATTGTGTGTTACAGCTAAGTCTAATAAACCTAAACTGCAATATGGATTTCAGTTGATTTCCAAGGAAGCAAGTCTGCTGTTCAATAAGCACTCTGCAATGAGCTGCCTAAGCCTACAGTACAGTATGATTAATAACAGAAACAGAGTGCATTTTCCCGTTCATCACCGCACACTATATTAGGATGATCCTATATTAAATATTTGCACCTTTTAAACCACAGCAACAAATCTCTGCAAAGTAGACTCATATCTTATAATCTCTTTTGGTCATTAGAAATGGGCCACTGAATTAAAATCTTGAATGTAAAGAACTGATCACAGGCTCCGCGAGTTTTAAACGTAGCCAGAGACCGTACACTAATACTTTCCATTGTGACAGACCACTGTACCGTAATCCAATGTGTAAGGTCAGCTTTTCTATTACATTAAATCTGTGAGCCAAATCTTTCCGGAAAATGGAGCTCTGGAGTTAATGAGATAGCTTGTTGTCTGGCAGGTATTATACCAATTATGTTTTAAGTGCACACAGATTAATTGCTGTTTGCTTAAGTCTCTATTTCCTTTTGGAGGACAGTGGTGATGGGCATTGACCCAAGTTGTTAACAGTTTAGTAAAATCCCTCCATTTGTACTGAGCATGGACATAAATAATGCCCAGAAAAACCTACCTGCTGAATCTTCTACAAAGATAGTATTAGCAGAACAGATACAACATGCACTGCCAAATACACCAGCTTCTGTGTGCTAATTATTTTATATCATATTGCTTTTCTATTTCCCTGCTAAAATGTGGGCTTGCGTTCAAAATACATTGATCTATTAATTTAGCATGGTGACTTTTTATATTTGCAATATATATATATATATATATATATATATATATATATATATACACACACACACCTCAGATTAATTCTCAGATCTATGTCAAAAATATGCAAATATACAGTAAATATGAAAAAATATAAAAAAAAAAAATTGAAACTTTTATCCACATGGGACAACACGAATAAGCTACCCATGGTACACCGGCACCATCCTTGCAGCAACTAACAAGTCAAATTAGGCATTCTCATAATCATGTAAATTACTGTAAATCCTCTCTGGAAATCTTGTACTTTACTCTGCTGTATGAATGCTAGTGTTTGCCATTAACACTTAGTAAATAGCCACAAAGGTGCTATAAACAGTAATTACATGCTCTATGTAATGCAACAATTTTTAGTATCAGAGAAAGCCCCAATCGTCCCCTGCTGTCAGCTGCCCTCCTCTGTGGAATCTAAAGATATTATAGTAGTCAATGTCATACTTGATTGCTCCCTTTCTTACTCTAGGAGAAACTGGATACATGACAGCTTGGAGACTGGTGGCCAGGAATAGGAGATAGACAGTACCGTAGAAAAGTTAGAGATTCAAGACAATTTCTTTAGGCAAAACATGTTATAGAATCAAAGTTCAACACAACAGTCAAAAACAAGGTACTTGTCAAATCATCAAAGGTCAAACAAGGTACCTTTTCAGAAAACAAATGAAAGGCCACTTCACTGAGTCAAGAGTCAGCGGAGGCAGAAATCAGACAAGTTAACTAACAAAGCAAGTTCAAGTTAGGGCATCATAAAGAAAACATACCCAGAATATCCTATAGGAAGCAGTGGGCCTTATATGCAAACCAGTAATAATTTGCCCCTGCAGTGCATTTCAGTTGACACAAATGTCCATAGTCAGGTACATGTCAACATTCTAACTTTTGGAACTGCTCCCGATAAGCTCTACTTTTTCTGGAGGTTTGCTGGTAATGTGCATAGTAGAAAAATATTACTTTAAAGTACACCCTACTATCACTGTAGGACCACCCCTTCAATAATTAGCAGTATTTTAGAAAAAGGGAAAAGTTGAGATTATAATGTCAATGTTTCCCTTTTTCTGAAATACTGCTATTCGTTATGTATGTCTTAAATTAATCATGAGAGTGAAGGGACATTGGGACTGTCTTAATTACATGTCACTGTTGTGTTTTTAGTACATTGGTAAGTCTAGTGGTCTAAGTGGACATTTAGAAGTGGCGGTATGGAAATTTAGAAGTGGCGGTATGAAAAATGTAAAGGAAATGGAAGTGAATAGGATATGATAGTTTTACAGTGAAGGCAGTAGGAGAAGTGGTGGAATGGCATACCGTTGTATACTCCCTCACTTCCACCACTGGGTAAGTTCCAATATAAAATGCACCTGGTAAGTTCAACAGGCATCCGATTGAAAGTATAGGCTCAGGCCCTATCTCCACTACCTCAGAGAATGTATAAAAATCACGTCCTTTTGTGGGGAGAAAAACGACTTTGCTGCCCCACATCAACCAATGAATGCCACATAACTGTACTGTCTCCAAAACAAATTCTCTTGCTTAAATGTAGGTGTCACGAATGCCCAGCCTGCCCCAGATACAGCAATCTACACAGCTGGCCGTGACTGGCATCACCGTAGTCCCTTAGCAATGAATACACCTTTTCTACCACCACAAAGGATTTATTATGGTGTGCTTTCGTTCACCAGAACCACTTATTAATGTTTCACACTTAAATCACATACACATGTAGCATGAGCCTCCCTGTGCTTCGTAAAGTCTCAAAGAATCACGGAGAAAACACTAGATTATATTTATTTAATCTGAAAAATGGTTCCAAGGCTTTAAAAAAATAAGACATATAATATATTTTGCACAAATAAGTTTCAGAAAATATAATAGGAAATAAAATCAGAATTACTACTTACTAGTTAAGGCCTGATGTGTTAAGGAACACAATTGAGGAAAATGGAACATTTCAATCTTAACAGACCCATCATGAAAATGCACACGTTACACGTTAAATCAGAAGATTTTAAACCCTTCCTACATGCTCTTTACCCCCACCTTAGGAATTACATTTTCAATTAAGTCACATTGATTCCCAAAATGACACAGAGCTTTCCAAAGCAAATTATCTATCACTAAGATATATGTTTGGGCACCTCAGATAATCTCTCACCTCTGCTCTGCTTGAGTAGCTAGATGGTTTACAACTTTGGGCTTCAAACTTCACCAAGGCCCTTATCTATCTCGGGCCTGGCTCGTTTCAAAAGATTAATGACACTTGCATAAGTTCAAACTCATGTCATATCAAAGCACATGTTGAGATTACATTACAAGGTTACATAAAATATTCACATTGAATGCAACAGAAAATAACAATCAGTCATGAGATATACTACATAATCATCACAGTAGGCACAATTCCAGCCACACAAGTGTGCCTAGGATGCATTCAGCAAGGAATTTGCCTACTTGCCCAGCTCCTGCTTTCAGATTATGCAAAATGTTGCACCGCCCACTGACGCAGTCATCTTGGTGAGCATAGCCTTATGCTTCCTGTAAGAACAAGCAAATTCATGCAAAAATAGATGCATGATTTCACAATATGTTGGGTTTTGAATTTTGCACTTTGACAAATAAGCTTAAATAGGCAGGATTCAGCCATGATTTACTACGTTAGGGCCATAGGTGAGAAGGATAACTTCTCTCAGACCCACTAAGAAGCTGGGAAAATTATTGACAGAGTGGGGCAGCTGAAGCTATGCAATTTGGCGAGATGAATAACCCTGGCAACAATATTCATAATGGACTTAACTGGGGACAGTCTTTGGTGGATAAAGCTAATCAACAAAGAGTTGCAATAGTCGAGAAGGAGGAATAAGTGGTGTGGTGTGACAGAAAAGACCATGCTTTAGACATGTTGCATAAGTGAAAGCAAGGAAGGAGAAGTCAAAGACTACCTCCAAAGCAGTAGCGGCACTACACTTGTTGCAAAAGGTGCAACAGATACAAGCCCCATATCATGTCAGTGCAAGTGTAGGAAAGCTGCAACAGAAGAGCAGACCAGGGGCCTCGGGAGAACAGACTGCATTCCGAGCCCCTGTTTAGCATTTTATGGGGCCTGGCGATGTTGTGTTCCGTCTTTTCCCCAAAGCATGAGCATGGAAAGTAGGTGTAACGATTGTGCTGTTGACAGCAATGGAAATATGAGATTATTGGGAGCATGAGGGAAATATTACAAGTTCTGTTCTGGATAAATTCAGTTTAAGAGAGTGGAGAGACATCTGTGGCCAGGGTTGTGCCTGCAATGAGTATCCCCTCTGCTCTCACACAAATTACATTTATTAGTGTATAATTCTTTTGTAAAACTCATATAATATTACATTCATCATCACTTAATGTACCAAAAGGGTAAAGTCCACAAACTGTATTCTTAAAAGCTGCTGCCTGAGACAGCTGCCTCAGGTTGCCTTATAATTGATACACCACTGTCTGTTGTAATGGCAGATAGCAATTTTTATAAGGCTTATTCCACCCAAAGCTGAATTTTCCATAAGTTAAAAATGAACTTTCCAGAGGTCCAGTGTTCCACTCGATCTGACAGTTCCCTAAACATCTTCTGCAGTTTCCTAGGCTCTCCTATCTCTTGCCATTGGTGTGTTGTCAATGTATAAAAATAAATACCTGCCTAGGTAGGAGCTAGGAGGACATCCCGAGACTGGTACAGAGAATGGGGGGCTCCCATAGCTTTTGCTGAGGTAGCCTTTGTTCATACAGGCAGCTGGTCATCATCAACAAGGAGAGCGTCTCTAGATGACAGCAACTGTCGCAGGACGAACAGGATGGAACACTGAACCTCAGGTAAGTAATATTTATCAGAGCCTGAATTCACCCATCAATACATTATCTAAGATTTTTGGGACAGGGAATAGGTGCTCTTAAAAACTAGCTATTGTAGGCAAACATTCACATTATCACTGTTAATGTCCGTACCCTTTGGCACTAGCTAGTTTCACTGAGGTATTTGAGAGGGTGTTTTATTTTTTTTGCAAGTTCTGGTTCATTAGCTTTTTAGATTGAAATAGTGCACAGGCAACAGATTTTACATTTATCTCTGTGCTGTTGTGCGTAGTAACACAGCAAATTAGATTTAGTTATTTATAGACTAATATAGTGTCCGTGCTTTCTGTAATTGAGTAGTTGGTAGCTGGGTTATCATCAAGCCAGAAGATCACTATCACATGTGCTATAAGAAAAGACAAACCACAATAAAATAAAAGAACGAATGCCATTTTGTGTATTTATTGTGCAGCATATGCTAAGAAAGTTTTATAACATCTTCAAAAAGCAAAGTACAATAGTTCTGATATTTTAATTATTTAGAAAGAAAACAACATTCATCTGCTATTTTACTGCAATCATTTACCTGAGAAACTCTCAACTCCCTCAGCAATTGCCAATTATATTGAAACCACTAACCTGTAGAACAGTATTATGTCTTGGTTTTGTACCGTGGGCTTTGTTTTATGATCTTTACAGAGTAAGAAATGGGAAAACTCTTTTCTCACTTTGCAACTCTGAATTCTTTTTTTCTTCTTTATTGGTTATCTCAGGATATATGGTAATGTTACAAAAACCAGAACACTGCAGGGTACTGTGCAATATATTTAGCTTTGCATTCTGACTCACCGTTAAATGTTGTAAACCAGGTCATCCTCTTGTATCTAAGTTCAAATTTTAATGTTAAGTCTAGACAACAAAAAAATGTTAGACAGTATCAGGAAAATGTCTATATAGAAAATGTAATTGATAAAAAACCATATTGAATCATTGTAAGGAATGATATAACCTTATAAGTAAGGAGGTAAGTGCTATTATAAAGTAGTGCACTCCACAACATACAGACTTTACAACTTCCGCCAAGGGAAAGTGCCACTGCATATGTGGATCACAGCAAATGTCACATCAAAGTCAAGCTCCTACTCCTCTAGCATCACTCCTTCCAATTAAATAAACATTGTTGTTCTTGGGCCTGATTCATTAAGGTACTTAAATGAAGAGGTTTCTTATTTCAGTCTCCTGGACAAAACCATGCTACAATGCAAGGGGTGCAAATGAGTTTTCTGTTTTCCACATAAGTTAAATACTGACTGTTTTTTCATGTAACACACACATATCAACTTTAAATTTCAGTGTACAAATAAGCTATCAAGTATTTGTGTGCTACATGAAAAAACAGTCAGTATTTAACTTATGTGGAAAACAGAAAACTCTTTTGCACCCCTTGCATTGTAACATGGTTTTGTCCAGGAGACTGAAATAAGAAACCTCTTCATTTAAGTACCTTAATGAATCAGGCCCCTTGTCCTAAAATGTTGTTTTGCTTAGCCCTTTTTATGGCTTAAAAAAATATGAGAGTGGGTGGACATAGGGACTGTATTTATTCCGTGTCACTTTTGTGTGTTAGTTTTTTCTCACACTGCTTAGAGTGTATCTAGAAATGGGCTTCGCTACTGAATTCATATTCTTTTCAAGGGACCTATTCAGCATGGAAACACATTTGCAGAAGAACACCCTTGGAACTCCCTGGTGTCCACTGCTAGATATAATTGGGAATAACTACTCAGTGGTTAATGCACTAAGGTTACTTTTCCTACATAGTGAAATGGGGTCCTACCTCATTAGTTAGTAATGGACCTGGAACCCTAATTATATTACATCTATAAGGGTAATTTAACATAATTTGGACTTCTTTGAAGATAAACAATAATGTACCTGTACCAAAACTAACCTTTTGATTCCCATTTCTGAAATATACACAGTGTATTTGTGTGCAGACATTACAATCTTGACATCAATTTAATCTGTAGAACAAATCCATGCTCTTGCAAATGAACTGTTGTGCAGCAGGAAAAAAGAGCTCTTGCTAACAAACTTTCTCCCATCGAAAATGTTATAAAGGGAAGATTGCTCAAACTCTGGTATACTATAGCAGAAGAATAAACCAGCTGAGCTTTGAGATATGTCAAACGGTGGAATTTATCATGCAACAGTTGTCTCTGCTTTTTATGGCTATACCTGACTGTATATGTACTAAGCAAATATCTACAATTCCCCATGTAACATCTGTACAGTAGAATACAGTAATATGCATGTCTTCCTCTGTCAGTGCTATGACAATCAACAACAAATCATAACTGATTAGTGTTTTTAAGCCAGACATGGAAAATATCTTTGTGAGCTTTTGAGCATCTTACAATTTCAGTCTACAAGCTGTACACTATACCTAACCAAGTCTAATCATACTCTGTTAGACGGCTCACATAATTATAAATATCTGCCAACTTTATGTGCCAGAAAAATACGTTTACTGTAGTTATAGAAAGTAGTTTTATGTAGTTATAGAAAGTAGCTTTTCAACCGAACAGATTTCGGTACCTACAGATGGACAGTTCAATATTAACTTCAGGCATCACTAATGAAAAATAAGTTCACACAGCTTAAAACATTACATTCTGGAAGTAAAACACCTGGCAATGAGCAGATATACTGAGCAAGAGCCAGGAGACAAATCCACAAGGCAGGAAGCCAAATACTGCAAAGGACAGCAAGCCATGCCATTAAAATTCAGGCAAACAAAACAACTATAGAATGTAACTAATTACAGCATTTTACTGTATACTTTATATTATAATATTTGACCTTACACTATGATTTATTTATGTATAAAACCACAATCAAGTGGCTAGTATACAAAGCAAACCTCAATATGGTGACTAGTACACAAGTCGGATTCCAATCTTGTGGCTCAGCACCATCTTCCATGTCTCTAGCTGCATCCCCAGTACCTGCAGCGTGAAGAGTGATACAATCTGAGGCTCTGGTGGTAGTCACATCTTCACAAACAGAGGCAGTATTAGTTCAAATATCACTCTGACTGAAGGTCGTCTTTAATTTTTGTATTTACATGGTGAAACTTATTTAGTCATCAATGAATGAATCTAGAACCCCATAAAAAGGTTAAAAAGATTTAACCTTCTCCACCCTTTGTTGCTTTATTGAAGGTTCTGCTCTGTTGTATGGAACACCTATTATGATAGTGTTTTGTGTCTTTTTCTCTCAAATATGTGCTTAATGCTGTCCTTTTGTCTACAAATATGTTAATGCTGTTAAGTGTGCATGTTTCAGTCAGTATATATTGTACCTGCTTATAACCACTGGTGTCACTTTGAATGTACCAAGGTAATATTTACACTAAAGGAGACAAGAACAGCATTAAGCTTTGCATATAATGGCAGGACCTAGGATTGAAGCAATGGAAAATACCTATTAAGAAGTTGTGTCACTGTTCATATATTATTTGAATACATTTTGTTGCCATGACAACTAGTGCATAGCAGTTTGCTTTGCAATGCAGTGAATCACTCTTTGATAAAGAAAATTGGATTGTAATATATTTTCCCCGTTTCCCACCACAATGTCAGTAGGCTGACTTGTTGCTTCAGTCTCAAGAATAAAGGAGAATCATCTTGTTAACTAATGGTGCTTCAGAATTGAATACTCAATTTGTAAAGTTTTCTAGCATATAAAATGATTGAGACATGCCTAGCAGCAGCTCCCTGTCCTAATATGAGACAGACTGCCCGAAGGTATCTTGGAATAAATAACTATATACAGCTCACATTTCAGAAGGCAAATAGATTGCTTTACGTCATGTGACATACATAAAATCACTTTGGCATTATGTTTCAATTAACAAGTAATATTTTGTGAAATTGTACAATGTGCAACATTTTCACTTCTCCGCCTGCTATAAGATAGCTATTTGAGTGGTTCTATTATTGGGTTAGTATAGGTTGGCAAATTCAATATATAGGATAAAGCCTTAACCAGCATATAGTCAGAAGCATGGTAAGAGCTAAACATGGGTTGTTAGGCAAGTACTACTGGAGAGAGGAACTTTAAACTAGATAAACTTCAGCCTTTATTGCTATTACATCATGGAACAGATATCACTGTGGGCAAAAAGAGGGCATAGCAAGAGCTAGATTTCTTGATCAGGTGAATACAGTATGTGCAAAATGTAAATAGATAGCAGACAAGAAAAAGAGCAGGATGAGGAATGCAAGTTAATGTACCTAAAGTCTGAATACTGGGTTAGACCTGGGCACACAACAGAATTTGTGGGGGCTGCTAACAAATTTCTCCACAGCCAGTCGATTTAAAATCTCTGAACCTCATTTTAATGCATATCAGTAAATAAAGGTGTGTGAATTGGGTATGACAACCTTTAGTCATTTTTGCTCATCTCCTGGTCATTCAATCATAATAATCATCAGCAGCTAATTATATAGCGCCACTAATTCCATAATGTTGTACAGAGAACTCACTCACATCAGTCCCTGCCCCATTGGAGCTTACAGTCTAAATTACATAACATAGAGAGAGAAAGAGAGAGAGAGTAGACTCTATGGTCAATTTAGTAGCAGCCAATTAACCTACTAGTATGTTTTTGGAGTGTGGGAGGAAACCGGAGCACCCGGAGGAAACCCACGCAAACGCAGGGAGAACATACAAACTCCACACAGATAAGATTCATCTTCAGGAATCGAACTTATGACCCGAGGCAGAAGTGCTAACCACTAAGCCATTGTGCTGCCCCGTTCAACTGTACAATGTTTTGTAGTGGGTGTATGGAAAACCATGAAACTAATCAAAGTTTTTTACATTAGTATACTGATATTGTTGAAGTAGTGACCCATTTCATGTGTGAGAACAGGTAATGTAACACAGGCAGTGTCGTAAGATAAGAAGGGGAATGGAGGATAACCAGAAGCTTCGGAATGAAATGTATCCCCAATAGCAGAGTGTAGTGATGTGCGGCTCCTGTCAAAGTGATGCAGGAAGAATGTGGTGATAAACAAACCTCCAATTTGATATTTGCTTATGAAATAAGAGAAACTTTGAAAAAAAAATTGAGAAATAAAAAAGCTCTCTCCCAGCTTCTGACGCACCTATGCACAAACTTGCACTGCTCAAAATGTAGTCCTGTAGATACATGTAACAGCCTACACTTCTTGCTAGTTGCCCATGACAAGTTATATCCAGCAGCGCTAACTGCCAGCACAAATTATTTCCCAATTGCAGTTTTACCAGCTTCCACTCTGCCACGCTATTCACCTAATATCAGGGGACTCAACTGCCAGCGTGTTATGTAAAAAGACTGGCTTCCCTGACATAAGGTATGATATGGCAGTGGGGGAAAGAGCTCATTTAAGGTTTATGGTTATCTTATTACAGATGATAATCAATTTAGTCTCCCTACTTCCCACCATTCTCTTATTTAACATCTAATCAACCTAACACATTATTGTTTCCTATCTAGAATTCTTAAAGATTTAGGCTAGGTACACACTGGAACTTTTTCATGCAATAAGCAGACATATGACCGTTCGGTCAGAATTCGGGTTAGTGTGTATAATGACACGATGGTCTAAAGTCGTCCCAAAGATTGTCGGCTCATTTGGTTGGTCGTACTGTTTAATATTCTCCTACCAATCATCTAACGATCATGGAGTGTGTATAAATTTCCGAACTATTCGCGAACAACAGCCAATACTTCCTCTAACTGCGATTTCTTTGGGGAACGTGTGTATGTAAATTTCTAATGGATCTGTCTTTTTTCCACAGCGAGCAGGAAAAGAGCAGTTCACCAATATCCATATTAGTAAAAAAAAATGGATGTGCGGCTGTGAATGAACGTACACTGTACACAAGTATGTTCTAACGAATGAATGAAAAAAACGTGTTCACTTCTCTTTTTATGAGGTTTGGGGTGGTTACTATTGAAAATGCTCTGCCCATTATTTAAATTTCTTGGGAAAATTGTTACATGGACCTCGTATGTCGTTTCAGTGTGTACAAAATTTAAATCTTTGTTCACGACATATGGCTGTGAAAAGTCACTGGCCGGACGGTCGGTCTTTCGTTAAGTGCCCAGAACTGTGTGACTAGTGTGTACGCATCAATCATCCGAGCGATTGGACCTTCAGTCAAAGGTAAAGTCGTTGTAGATAACACGTCAGTCGGAAAATTCTTCATTGTGTACCTAGTCTTAGTCATTGGTAAAGGTCTACATGTTTTGTTTTAATTGTTTTTAAACCATATCATCTTAAATTCCCTCCATAGGTAACTCATAGAAGTGCATACATGTTGGGAGTTGTTCTTTTCTTTGAGTGTATTATCACTGACTGTGCTCATTTAGCTTTTTTCTGGCTATTGCATCCTTAGCAGGGAACTAATTTTCTTTATTTAGTCCCCTTGTAAGTTCCACAATGGGGGTCTTTTTCTTAGGCATAATGGAAAGAAAGGGAGTAAATATCCTGCTATGTTCTTAATAATGTAAAAATTGAAATAAACACACAGTTCTCTTCAGAGGATCAACAAATATGTAGAGAAATCAGATTAATAAAGTATGGGGCCATCAGTTTTTTTGAAGTTTACACAAAATAATCATACATAACTACAGAGAAAATATTGTGAAAATTCACTTAGCAGTTTAATCCAAAAGAAAAACATTTCTAAAATATAAACAAAGATTCTACCCTCCCTTAAACCTCTTGAGAATAAACCGATAAAACTGGTAATATCGGGCGTCATACCCACATGTTTCATCATACATTGCATTAGTGTTGTAAAGGGGTCTGAAAATGTAACCAATGAAATGAGTGGCGTGTGAATGAAATGAAACCAATTGTCTCCAATAAACCCATGGCTTGGAGATACATGTCCATTCCCTCTGGAATTCTGGAACTGAAAGCCCAAATAGGGCTTTACTGCGCATGCACCGACTCCCGCACATGCTCAAAAGAGCAGAGTGGGGACCTCTGTAGCAGATGGATCAGAATCAATGAGTGCAATAACCGCAGCACTCACTGCAGACACAAAGGCTCCATCCCTGACCATAGGTCATTCTGCACATATAGCCGTAATGTATCTGTATATAGAAATGAATTCATTAATTTATTTAGCTAGCTAGTTATAGAAACAGGCTGCCACAATGCTTGCTTAGCAATAGAATGAAAAATCCTGTATCGACTCTTAGGATACACTGCCCAAATAAAGATGTAGCCACGGTTATTGCAAACAAATTTAGTTTATCTTGAACCATCTTATTTTAACAAAATTTAGTAATACAGCTTAGGAAATGTTTCCAGGAATAACTATCTAGGAAATATCTATTTGAGCCAAGTCTGACTACTTCTGACTGTATTGTATTTCAAATAGATATTTCAAAAAAATGTCCCTTCCATGTAAAGACACAAACTATTTTAATAATATCATACATTATATAAAAATCCTGAATGTAATAAAACAATGTCAAATCAGTAAGAGAGGAATCAACAGTTACGTTACAATCATACCATTATGTCATAGTTGCTTACTCTCCCAGAAAGTCCCGGACTCCCGGGAGAGCAGGCAGGCGGGAGAGCAGGCAAACCTCCTAGCCAAAACAATGAATTGAATGGTAGGGGGTGGAACTTATGACACGATTCACACTTCATTGGCGCCCCGCCCCCTGCTTTAATTGGCTAAACCGGGGTGTTATGTAATTTGTGGGTCAGCATTAATTACGCAATTCTTGAGCCCCGCCCCCACATGCCCACCTCCCCCTGATCTCCCGGATGCCAGCTTGCCCATGTTGGCAAGTATGCCTTATGTATATGAAAATATTACTTTTTATCAAATTTCTGTATATAACATATACAGCAAAGTCAAACACTAGTTTTCAGGTTTTACTGTGATTCAGTATTTTCAGGAGTGTGAATACACCTACAATTTATTGTTAGTGCTGGACAAGTTGATACTACAAAGATCTCAGGGAATGCAATTGCAATTAGGCCTCACACCTTCTGCCATCATTTACTGCGTCTCAATATAACATGACTTCATGTAAATACAGTATTAGGAAGGCATGGACTGTTTACAACAGTGCAGAATATTTCACTTAGTTACAGGGCTATTAGTGACAGAGACATGATGTGAGGGAACCAGAGACTAAGAATCATACTTGCCAACTTTCTAAAGTTGGCTTCCGGGAGCCTTCCGGGAGAGGTGGGCATGATGGGGGGCAGGGCTCCAAAATGCGCGTCATTTTTGACCGGCCCCCGTGATGTAATGACGCAAGCGTCATTTTACAGCAAGGGGCGGGGCCAAACGCTGCGATTCCCGGTGAATCGTGGTGTTTTGGACCTAATTCTGCCCATGCGGGAGATTGCCACACTCTCCCGGCAGTCTGTGAGACTCACGCGAAATGCGGGAGTCTCCCGGACGTTCCGGGAGAGTTGGCAAGTATGTTAAAAATATGATAATAGAGAAATCAGGGTCCCCCAAGAGTTCAAAGTTGTGTTCAGTAATCCTGCATTAGTTTTCAAACATCCAGCTTGTTTACAGCTTAATCTTACCATTCATAAAAAAAGGGCTTACCTTTGCAGCCTGGGCCGAAATGCAAAATGTAGACTTAGCCTTAGCCTCATGTGTCAAACTCCCATTGTCCCATAGATTGTAAGCTTGCGAGCAGGGCCTTCTCACCTCTTTGTCTGTTTTACCCAGTTTGTTTATTAGTTTACTATATTTGTCCCCAATTGTAAAGCGCTACGGAATATGTTGGCGCTATATAAATAAATGATGATGATGATGATGAAGGGGGCCCAGTAGCAAATTTAAGTTACTCCAGTGTCTCCTTGCATAACTCTTTAACTTGCTGTCATGTGCAAGCTAATGTTTAGGCATAAATCTGCAAATATATGTTTGTGTATTACTTCCTAGAAATAGTGTGACCTGGTGCTTTTAGAAGCTGTTAGATCAATGGGTTTTGTGGATGTTAAACCACCCAGGGGGGCTGGTAGATAAGGATAGCACCTTATACCATTTATGGCAGGATGGCAAATGTGAATGCCTTTGAGGAGATCTCTTGCAAGACAATGAAATCTCACACATGTTTGGGAGGCCCCAGACAGGCCGACTGCAGAGACTGGGTTGTATGTTAATGACAGATTCAAGCTGAATAAGGGCACAGGAAAAGATCATATAATTTTCTCCAATATCATACATACCAGAGGCATGTGTGGTATGCAGATGAAGGGAAACTTAGGACCTGTTGTGTGAAGGTAAAATCATGTTCGTAAACCATACTGTTGAAAAGTTAGGACGGTGTAAAGAAAACTTGACTTAGAGGTATTCAAACAGCAAAGTCATAAGACCCTAATTTGCATTCTCCCCTCCTGTTGGTTCTGACCTCACAGGGAAGGGGGCTGGGGGGCCCTGTAGCTTGACTTTAAAACTGTATTGAAAATGTAACTCTGGGTTCTTCTTCTGAGGGAGTAATTGAAGAGGTTCCATTTTTTCCTGCTCCTCCCGGCACCACAAACTTGATTCTAAGTGAGGTATCAATTCTGTGTTTTATCCTTTTTATTTTATAAGAAACAATTGCACTATATTTGTATGTCATTTTATTATCTTTTTATCTTAAGCATTGTGGATGTGTCTTCCATATTAAATTACACTTAATAAGTTCTAGTCTCTGTGTTCTTATGAATTCACGCGACAGTTTGGTCCAGACGCTACCTAATTGAAACTGTGCAAACCTTGTGGTTTAAGTGAACTCTGATTAAAGTAAATTGTGTTGGATTAATGCTAGGGAGAACCGAAGGCTTCCTAAATAAGAGTGTCAGCTCTTATCCGAAAAAACCTTGGTGGTGGTAATTAGTATCGCAAAGCTAGTGTGTGGCATAGATAGGGAAGTATTTAATCATTTTAGACATACCAAGTGGTTGTTGTGTGGTTAACCCTGTGTCACGTAAGCGTCACGCAGACTCAGGTGAGTGCTGTTCGTGACACTTGCTATAAGGTGCGGGCTGGGATACTTCAGGCAGGGGGGCACACAGGCGGCCGCATCTCAGTACACGGGATGCGGCCGCGTCATTGATGATGCGGCCGCATCCCGTGTCATGTGATGCGGCCGCCTGTGCGCTGACGCGGCCGCATCTGATGTCATCATATGCGGCCGCAGGTAAAAATCCGAAAAACTGCATCGGGGGGCGGCCAGCCGGCCTACCCCCCGGCCCTAAAAGCGGAAAGTCTAAGCGGCCCGGGGGGCCGATGCCCCCTGCCCCCAGCCCATCCCGCCCCTGCTTGCTATATAAGCAACAAATACACAAATAGCAGATAAATGCTATTTTATATATCAATATCATATTTGAGTAAGTGTTTATAGCATGACCAAAAACGGCATTCTTTATTTCTGCCATGTAAATACACACAAGCAATCACCATTTCCACTGGGTCATTGAGTCACCTCTCCTAACTCCAGAGTATTAAGACAGGAATTGTACTTGTCAGGATAATTTACTTGTCAGGAAGGCACTGCAGTACAGTGTCAAATGATCTAGTAACACAGGACTCCTTCATTATCACTGTAGGTGTACAGCTAACCCTGACTCACAAACCAAATCTGTAAAGCCAGACACAAGGAGCTTTGCAGAGTGCCAGGGGGGAGGATTAATCTAAGGTTTCCTCAAGCTTTGACCTTGGTCACAGAGATTACTTGTTATAAAGATGTGACCTGTTCCAAAGGTTATACAGGTTTCACAATGTTTCCTGCATTTCAAATGTCATTGATTGTTGAGGTTTGCACAGCCTCAGCAAGCATGCACACACTATTTTCTTTCAATTTAGGAAGGGGTGCTTTGAATTTGGAAGAGGGGGAGGTGAAATGAGAAACTAATAAATGTCTATTTATTTATTTATAACTCTGAAATTTAGTACATCTCAAACAAAACAAAAGGCTTATAAATGCAGGTTTGAAAAATGATGCTTTGCCATTAATGCACGAAAATACACATGTATTGTAATTGGAACTGAGAACTTTGAAATACTATATAAGGTCATTCTGCCATCTAGTGTCTATTAGCAAGTAATACATAAAGCTAAATGCATTCTGTTTTATTGGCTGACTGCAATATTATAAACGATGCTCAATGCACCAAAGTTGGCATTTTTGTAAAGCTGTACTACAAACAGCTGATAATTTTTTTAATATATTAATGCACATGTGATACAATTTCATATTAAATTAATTTCCGTGTAAATGTTGCCATTGCGTGAGTCTACTCTGATATCATGTTATTGTATCTGGTAATCATGTAAAAGAACAACAAGTGAAAAGAGCTACAATGTCATAGTTTTTCAGATAATTAAGGTAAGACAACCCCAAACCAACTTCAACAGTCATTCATGATCTACATTTTTTTGGGGTTGAAATATTTCTGATTGTGCTCATTAGCTATTTTACTTGACAGTAACTTTGAGCATCTGACTAAAGCTAAAGTTATCCAAATTATTCCTAAAATACAATCCACACATGCAGAAACACCAACAGGGCAGGCGCAAAGTGGGGCCCTAGTCTGCCTGTGTAGTGGGAGGAGCCACTACCCATCCCCCTCAGTGGCTATGGAAGCAGCCCCAAAAAGTTGCTGTACCTGTGTCTGAAATAACTCCTGGTGGCCCTGCACACCTATGTACCTGCACCCAAACAAGGATTTAAGGGCTTTTTGTTTTCAAGGTTGATATAATCACATATATACTTGCAGTTTGTTTTTGTTTTGTTTGTTTTTTAAAAATAAGAGGTGACTGACACAATGAATAAGGAGGGAATAATATTTATAATGATTATTTTGTGACAGGTCTTTGATTGCTTAAGTGGTCTCACAATGTTTACTAAATAAATAGGTTTAGGCAGAGAAGGCACCTGCCTCTTGTACAGCAATGACCCAGTGCTTTAAAGCCATATTCCAGAATGCATGTACTAAATTTATGACAGTATTAATTATGTCCTAAAAACCTAAAAGAAATATAATAAATTAAGAAGATCCAACAACAGTTAGATAAACTTTAAACATCACTGCCATTCCATAACACAACCATTTTAGTAGAAAGAAAGATTAATTTCATCATGCAGATTATACTATACATTTTGCAACAAATAGCAAAATGTATGCAACATACAAACGATACAATATATATACTGTATAACAAAAAGGGGGCATTTTATTCTGCATGCTTCTGCTTGCTTATTTGGAACCCCATTCCTAAAAACTACAAAATCACATTTAAAAAATGATCCTGTTTTGCAACATTTTTCCACCTACCACCACAATCCGCAATGATGTTCATGATGGTACTATATATTAGCAAACTTGTCATGGCTCTGTTTATTTATCTATCCCTTTATCCTTTTATTCCTAGTGTCATTCCCTGCACCTTTTCATAAAGATTGGGAGAAATGCTTGAATTAAATCAGTAGACTAATCTGCCACTAAAAATAAATACTGTAAACAGGATTTTCCTCTCACAACTACCACAGTGTCCACAGCCTAACACATATTTCAATCAGTTCAATAAATGACAATGTAAAGCCACTTAAACTATTCCAAACAAAACAAAAACTGAATCAAAATCCATTGTCACTGTGTGAAGTTGGTCCAGGTAGCTATATAGGGCTGATTTAATTACCTGTCTGATTCTATTGTAACCTTGCCGCTATGTTACCGTGTAACGTTGTAGGTAATAATGTTTGCTAATTTTTGCTTGTACATCATAGGGAAGTGCAAAATTGGCAGTAATGTGCTCAGAAACATAGCAGTGAGGTATGTCAAGGCCCATCAGCTTCATTGTGCAAAGAAGTATTTTTGTGGGTTTGACAAATATATGGGAAATTTGGGCTCAAAAGGTGTCCTGCTCCACCAGATGAAACGGTTGATCATAACTCAAGTAAGACATAACAGTTATGCAGCTGTCTAGAGTCAGAGCGACAGCTTAAAAAAAATTGCTTTGCTGCACATATCAATTTATGTACTTAGGTTATAAAAAATGGAGAAATAGTTTGAGCTAAAAAGCAAGCAGCTACAGACCTATGGGCCTGACCATACAAAACAACACCATTTGATAAAGGTTCCTTATTCTCAATGGTGGATTGTATTTCTTGGTTTTGCATTCATTGTAGTGGACATTTGGGAGTTATTCACTATCACCATGCTGTCAGGTTTTAGATAAAAATGTCTTAAAGAACTGTATATTATTGTAGATAAGAACTACCTCAATGACCTGGAGGGGTCAATAGGCAAACAGCATATGGAAGCAGTTGTCACTTGATAGCCACTTCTGAATGGTTAGTCCGTCTATTACTTTTTCTTATTTCCCTATGGGCTTATTCCGGAATGAAAATTCCCTGTACGATTCTAATTTACTGGTAAACAAGCAGCATGGGTGTGTTTTTACTTAAATGTATTATCTCCTTAAAAATGTGTGTGTGTGTTTTGTACTATTAGGTACTAATGCAGACTCACATGTTCTAGCCATTTCTGGCAGCCATCGACTGCTTGAGCATGCTGTAGAACAAGCCAGCATGCCTAAGCAGGCGAAGCCTGTCTGGGCTTGCTGGGACTTTAGACCAACAATTTTACTTCATCTGAGTTATAATTATTACTATTGCCCTATCACAAATATCACAAGCAGTGCCAAGAAGAGATCTAGTGCCATTGAGGGACCAAACCATGCCTCTGACTCCTTGTGAGGATATCTAGCGTGTGAAAAGCCACACCTAGAAAATATCCTCATTTCCTACTGCATGTGCACTTTCAAGCTTATAGATAATTCTAAACGAATGTTCCCCCTGTGGGACAACCCTTCGTTTCCACCTGGTCTCCATCTCAAGTCCTTTGCTCATTGGACTAAACATAACTTTATATTTTTGCCTGATGTAGTTACAAATCACCCCTACCAAAACCTCCTGCATTACCACATGCACCAGAGAGTGGCATACCTCCCAGCAATCAGGGACAGTGGGACAGTGCCCTGAAAGCAGCATTTTTATTGTATGTTATACTCTCATTTATTATCTTATCACATCATTAGTATTAATAAATAAAGCCTTAGCATAATAAACCACCTTAATACACTGTTACAGCTGTATTTATACTGTCAAATTATAATAGCAGACGATATACCTACCAACCTGACTCCCTTCTCAGTGTGATAATAGCCTGGTTCTATTCTTTTACTTATTTTCCACCTTATATCACTTGACTGAATTAATAACTGATAGCAAAGGCATTTGTAAAACAAATTAATATAGTTATTGCAAATTGAAAGAAGTAGGAACATTAGCACTAGCCTATTATCACATAGTGACAAGGAGATAATTTTGCATATTATCATACAGTGGGAGTCATTTACAAATGTGGATATATTCTCATGGAACAGTGGACTAGTTGATTCTTCCTGGTTTATGATTATGTTATGTGCCTGTATTTGTCCCTCATTAAATTGAAATATACATGAAATGTACATGGACTGGTGGAGCAATGTGTCATGACTTGTAAAGTAACATTTGTGCAAATCTGGTTATTCCTAGCAGAAAGTGGGATTCAGTAATGCACAGATTATCTGTTTGGCACAAAGTTGGCTCCTGCAATGCACAGATAATCTGTGCTCCCAATCACGAAAAGTTACCAAAGTCAGAAGAAATTAAATTTAAAAACAAAAACAAAAAAAGTATCCAGTGCAGACATGGGCCCTCAAACATGCCTGGGCCCTGGTACTTAGTAACCCACCCACCTCCCTCTCGGAGCACCTGTTTGTCCCCTTTATTCCCAATATAGGTTATAGGGGCTAACCCCTTTTAATTTACTAGTAACTGCCTCTTTAGTTACAGACACTTTCATGTAGCAATTCAGTATTTCACCTCAGTTTAGTAAAGTAGGTGGCCTAACAATTTTTGGACACGACATTGCATATTTACACATAGGGGGGTATTCAACTGATCGCAAGTTGTTTTTTCCCCGCATTGAAAAAAAAAATCCTGCACAGGTTTTTACCTACTAGAGTTACTCATTGGTGCTTGCGAATTTTTAGGGGACTGAAGGAGAGGGTTTAACTCGGTCATGTATAAAAATAAAAAAGTATTGGAATACATTTGCATACATTAGATTGCATTACACAACCTTTGTATTTTATAATATCTACATACAGTACTTTCTTTAGCATATTTTTTTATTTTACTATTTTGTTTACTATAGAATCATCTATACCATGTCAAAACATATTAGTACATACATATTAGTACAAAAAACATACATAATGTTAGGCTGCTGGCCCTGATCACCAACCCACAGAACTAGATGACGGAGATCTTCGCCTATAGCAGCCGCCTTTCCCTTAGAGCTTGACGCGCTCACCGGTACTCGGATGCTCCCAGGACTTAGCTCCAAGTGTAGTGTGGGTTGGTAATGCAGGACCACAGCGGCGGGCCAGGAGACTGGTAGAAAGCAGCGGGTAGTCAAACGATAGGCAAGGTCAAGGGTCACAGCCAAGCAGGGTAATCAATAAACACGCCAGAAGTCAGGATCACGGGCAAAGTAGCAGAGTCCAAAGTACAAGCCAGAAGGGTCAGGGTCACAAGAGAGCAGGTAGGGTCAAAATCCAAGCAGGGGTCAAAACACGGGAGATCCAAACAGAGTATCCACAGGACAGCAACAGAGAACCAGGAGCAAGTCAGCAAACTATAACAGCAAGCTATAACCGGCAGTGAGGCTTCAAACCTCACTGCCCTAAACACCAGCGGCCACCAGCTCTGAATCACCCACAGCGCCCTGCACAATTAATTTAGATACTAATTAATTAACCCACAGGAGCCTGCCACTTACTTTCATAAAGCCCTAATAGCCTAAAGGCTATTTCCTGGATTTGCGCCCGCGCCTGGCTGTCCTAAGCTGCCGGGACGTGGCGCTACAGGTGGAGGCGTCCGACCGTTTCCTTGGCAACGGCCGGGACCTCGGCGGAAATCACGTCCTGGTCGTCACGGTGACGGCCGGGACGCCAGAGGGCACCAGAAGCGAGCCGCGGCGGCTGTGAGTATCGCCGTGGCTCGTAACATATAAATATAATTAATTAATGATTTTTGCGTTTTTTTCAACTTTATGAGGGTTTTTTTTTCATTCTTTTTTTAAAATAAAGTCAGCTTTTTGATGTTAGGCATTACTGATAAACATAGTTTATCTTTTTTTCTTCATTATTACATTTCAAATAGTTTTCTTAGGTTTTTTATTTTTAGCACAACCCAGAGAGGTGCAAGATAAAACAGCATATTGGCCTGTTTAATGCACCGCGTTAAAAAACAATTGAATAGCTTTTAACCGGGCTGCCTCTCACCCACCCTATACTTTCAATAGACCTTCTACTTGAGCGCAATAGGACCGGTTGAGCAAAAAAAATGGTGCATTAAAAATTTCATTGAATAGTGGGTAAAGTTAACGCGCTATAAAATGATGAAAAAATGTGCTAAAATGATTTAACACGGTGTTAAAAAATAACTCGCAGTCAATTGAATACCTCCCATAGAGCGCTTAGGTTGCGCATCTGTAGGGAGCATTTTCACTGTTGTGAACTGTTCAGTGGAACATTAAGGCTTTTCCATTTATAGATCAAGAAATGTGTATACATGCTGCCATATGGCGATGTGGAGGACTGTTTAGTCAACAGCTATTTTTATTACACATTCAAAAATTAGAAGACTCCATTGATTCTATTGTACACCTATTTTGCATTAAAGATTTATAGATGTTACATTCTGCAACTTGCTTCTACAAGGCATTTTTCAGACTATAGTACAACCAAAGCAAACTTTAGTGTATAAAACATTACATAAAATACATGTACATGAAATAGAGATAGAACCTGAATGAATAAATACATTGATTGAAAAAAAAAAAAAAGACAGTTGAAAAAAAATCATTGATATGTGACTAAGCTGTTTGTAGCAATTTCAACTGGGAAACACAGATAAAAAAAACATATTTTATCTAATCTAAGGTTCTTTCAGCTTGTTGAAGTCCCAGGTCCTACTGTTAGTGTGAAGGTCTTAGAGGATAGGTTGACATATTATTTGTTTTATATTTAAACGCAAAATAATTCTATATTCATTTTTTGAAGATTAAAGTAATCTATGTAATGTTTTGATTAGTTGTAACTAGGGATGAGCGCACTCGGATTTATGAAATCCGAGCCCACCCGAACGTTGCGGATCCGAGTCGGATCCAAGACAGATCCGGGTATTGGCGCCAAATTCAAAAGTGAAACTGAGGCTCTGACTCATAATCCCGTTGTCGGATCTCGCGATACTCGGATCCTATAAATTCCCCGCTAGTCGCCGCCATCTTCACTCGGGCATTGATCAGGGTAGAGGGAGGGTGTGTTAGGTGGTCCTCTGTGCTGTTTAGTTCTGTGCTGTTTAGTTCTGTGCTGTTTAGTTCTGTGCTGTTTAGTGCTGTGCTGTTTAGTGCTGTGCTGTGCTGTGCTGTGCTGTGCTGTGCTGTGCTGTGCTGTGTTCTGCAGTATCAGTCCAGTGGTGCTGTGTGCTGTGCTCTGTCCTTCTGAGGTCAGTGGTGCTGCTGGGTCCTGTGCTGTGTCCTGTTCAGTCCAGTGGTGCTGTGTCCTGTGCTCTGTGCTTCTAAGGGCATAGTTATTTCCCCAATATTCCCCTGTGTTTAAAAAAATAAAAAAAAGTTTTTTAAAAAAATACCAAAAACTACTTTAATTTTTTTTAATTACCACAAAATTTGCACAACCAATCCTGCAGTATAAGCCCATTGGTACTGCAATATTACCAAGTTCACACATTCAGCAGTAAAAGTCCAGTGGTACTGCAATATTACAAAGTTTACACATTCTGCAGTATCAGTCCAGTGGTGCTATGTCCTGTGCTCTGTCCTGCTGAGTTCCGTAGTGCTGCTGGGTCCTGTGCCGTGTCCTGTTCAGTCCAGTGGTGCTGTGTCCTGTGCTCTGTGCTTCTAAGGGCATAGTTATTTCCCCATTATTCCCAAGTTTTTAAAAAATAAAAAAAAAGTAAAAAAAAATAAAAAAATTTTTTTAAAAAAAATAAATATAATAATTATAACCAAATTTGCAAAACCAATCCAGCAGTATAAGTCCATTGGTACTGCAATATTACCAAGTTCACACATTCTGCAGTATCAGTCCAGTGGTGCTGTGTCCTGTGCTCTGTCCTGCTGAGTTCCGTAGTGCTGCTGGGTCCTGTGCCGTGTCCTGTTCAGTCCAGTGGTGCTGTGTCCTGTGCTCTGTGCTTCTAAGGGCATAGTTATTTCCCCATTATTCCCAAGTTTTTAAAAAATAAAAAAAAAGTAAAAAAAAAATAAAAATTTTTTTAAAAAAAAAAAAAAATATAATAATTATAACCAAATTTGCAAAACCAATCCAGCAGTATAAGTCCATTGGTACTGCAATATTACCAAGTTCACACATTCTGCAGTATCTTGTGCTACATATAATGGAGACCAAAAATTTGGAGGATAAAGTAGGGAAAGATCAAGACCCACTTCCTCCTAATGCTGAAGCTGCTGCCACTAGTCATGACATAGACGATGAAATGCCATCAACGTCGTCTTCCAAGCCCGATGCCCAATCTCGTAGTACCGGGCATGTAAAATCCAAAAAGCCCAAGTTAAGAAAATGTAGCAAAAAGAGAAACTTTAAATCATCTGAGGAGAAACGTAAAGTTGCCAATATGCCATTTACGACACGGAGTGGCAAGGAACGGCTTAGGCCCTGGCCCGTGTTCATGACTAGTGGTTCAGCTTCACCCACGGATCTTAGCCCTCCTCCTCCTCCCCCCCCTACAAAAAATTGAAGAGAGTTATGCTGTCAGCAACAAAACAGCAAACAACTCTGCCTTCTAAAGAGAAATTATCACAAATTCCCAAGGCGAGTCCAAGGGTGTTGGTGGTTGTCAAGCCTGACCTTCCCATCACTGTACGGGAAGAGGTGGCTCGGGAGGAGGCTATTGATGATGTAGCTGGCGCTGTGGAGGAACTTGATGATGAGGATGGTGATGTGGTTATTGTAAATGAGGCACCAGGGGGGGAAACAGCTGATGTCCATGGGATGAAAAAGCCCATCGTCATGCCTGGTCAGAAGACCAAAAAATGCACCTCTTCGGTCTGGAGTTATTTTTATCCAAATCCAGACAACCAATGTATGGCCATATGTAGCTTATGTAAAGCTCAAATAAGCAGGGGTAAGGATCTTGCCCACCTAGGAACATCCTCCCTTATACGTCACCTGAATAACCTTCATAGTTCAGTGGTTAGTTCAGGAACTGGGGCTAGGACCCTCATCGGTACAGGGACACCTAAATCCCGTGGTCCAGTTGGATACACACCAGCAACACCCTCCTCGTCAACTTCCTCCACAATCTCCATCAGATTCAGTCCTGCAGCCCAAGTCAGCAGCCAGACTGAGTCCTCCTCAATACGGGATTCATCCGAGGAATCCTGCAGCGGTACGCCTACTACTGCCACTGCTGCTGTTGCTGCTGTTAGTCGGTCATCTTCCCAGAGGGGAAGTCGTAAGACCGCTAAGTCTTTCACAAAACAATTGACCGTCAAACAGTCGTTTGCCATGACCACAAAATACGATAGTAGTCACCCTATTGCAAAGCGTATAACTGCGGCTGTAACTGCAATGTTGGTGTTAGACGTGCGCCCGGTGTCCGCCATCAGTGGAGTGGGATTTAGAGGGTTGATGGAGGTATTGTGTCCCTGGTACCAAATCCCCTCGAGATTCCACTTCACTAGGCAGGCGATACCAAAAATGTACAGAGAAGTACGATCAAGTGTCCTCAGTGCTCTTAAAAATGCGGTTGTACCCACTGTCCACTTAACCACGGACATGTGGACAAGTGGTTCTGGGCAAACGAAGGACTATATGACTGTGACAGCCCACTGGGTAGATGCATCCCCTTCCGCAGCAACAGCAACAGCTGCATCAGTAGCAGCATCTACAAAATGGCTGCTCATGCAAAGGCAGGCAACATTGTGCATTACAGGCTTTAATAAGAGGCACAACGCTGACAACATATTAGAGAAAATGAGGGAAATTATCTCCCAGTGGCTTACCCCACTTAGACTCTCATGGGGATTTGTGGTGTCAGACAATGCCAGTAACATTGTGCGGGCATTAAATATGGGCAATTTCCAGCACGTCCCATGTTTTGCCCACACCATTAATTTGGTGGTGCAGCATTACCTCAAGAGTGACAGGGGTGTGCAGGAGATGCTTGCGGTGGCGCGCAAAATTGCTGGACACTTTCGGCATTCAGCCAGTGCCTACCGCAGACTAGAGGCACATCAAAAAAGCATGAACCTGCCCTGCCATCACCTCAAACAAGAGGTTGTGACGCGCTGGAACTCCACCCTCTATATGCTGCAGAGGATGGAGGAGCAGCAAAAGGCCATTCAGGCCTACACAGCCACCTACGACATAGGCAAAGGAGTGGAGATGCGCCTCAGTCAAGCGCAGTGGAGACTGATTTCCGTGTTGTGCAAGGTTCTGCAGCCATTTGAACTTGCCACACGAGAAGTCAGTTCCGACACTGCCAGCTTGAGTCAGGTCATTCCCCTGATCAGGCTGTTGCAGAAGCAGCTGGAGAAAGTGAGGGAGGAGCTGGTAAGCCATTGCGATTACACCAAGCATGTAGCTCTTGTGGATGTAGCCCTTCGTACGCTTTGCCAGGATCCGAGGGTGGTCACTCTTTTAAAGTCAGAGGAATACATTCTGGCCACCGTGCTCGATCCTCGGTTTAAAGCGTATGTTGTGTCTCTGTTTCCGGCGGACACAAGTCTACAGCGGTGCAAAGACCTGCTGGTCAGGAGATTGTCCTCTGAAGAGGACCGTGACATGCCAACAGCTCCACCCTCATTTTCTTCCACATCTATGGCTGCGAGGAAAAAGCTCAGTTTTCCCAAAAGAGGCACTGGCGGGGATGCTGATAACATCTGGTCCGGACTGAAGGACCTGCCAACCATTGCAGACATGTCTACTCTCGCTGCATTGGATGCTGTCACAATAGAAAAAATTGTGGATGATTACTTTGCTGACACCATCCAAGTAGACATGTCAGACAGTCCATATTGTTACTGGCAGGAAAAAAAGGCAGTTTGGAAGCCCCTGTACAAACTGGCTCTATTTTACCTGAGTTGTCCCCCCTCCAGTGTGTACTCGGAAAGAGTTTTTAGTGCAGCGGGGAACCTGGTCAGTGAGCGGCGAAGGAGGTTGCTTCCTCACAACGTTGAAAAAATGATGTTTATAAAAATGAATAATCAATTCCTCAATGAAGTACAGCACTGCCCTCCAGATACTACAGAGGGACCTGTGGTTGTGGAGTCCAGCGGGGACGAATTGATAATGTGTGATGAGGAGGAAGTACACACTGTAGGGGGAGAGGAATCAGAGGTTGAGGATGAGGACGACATCTTGCCTCAGTAGAGCCTGTTTAGTCTGTACAGGGAGAGATGAATAGCTTTTTTGGTGTGGGGGCCCAAACAAACCAATCATTTCAGCCAAAGTTGTTTGGTAGGCCCTGTCGCTGAAATGATTGGTTTGTTAAAGTGTGCATGTCCTATTTCAACAACATAAGGGTGGGTGTGAGGGCCCAAGGACAATTCCATCTTGGAACTTTTTTTTTTGCATTATATGACCAATCAACAGTCGTTTGCCATGTTCAAAAAGTAAAACCAAATGTAAAAAAATTCAAGAAACTAAACCAAAAGTAAAATGCCGTGTCCTAATTTAAAACAAGAGGTATTGACGTGCTCTAAAACTACTGTATTGTTGTTTATATTTTATAAACACTACACTTGAAAGCTTGAGTCTTTCAATAGAAAAGTAACTGTCCATTGCACGAATATTTGCAACAGGGACAATTTTAGGGTTAAGAAAGTCAACTAATAACACTTCGACGCTGTCTGTCTTTATAAACACTACACTTGGAAGTTGGAGGAGGTATTGTGGCCCCGGCACCAAATTTACTACCGGGGCCACTCCACTGTAACATAGTAACATAGTAACATAGTTGATGAGGTTGAAAAAAGACACCAGTCCATCAAGTTCAACCTATTTTGGATCTCCTGCGATCCTGCACTTATATTTGAAATTAATCCAGAGTAGGCAACCGCCCATCTGTTTCAATTTTGAAAATCCCCCCAGACTCAATAGTGCAATCCAATTTTTACCCTATATCCACTACTATCCTTTATTTTAAATTAACGGTTGTATCCCTGGATACACCTTTCCGCTAAAAATTTGTCTAACCCTTTCTTAAACATATCTATTGAATCTGCCATCACAACCTTCCCTGGCAATGAATTCCATATCTTGACTGCCCTTACTGTAAAGAACCCCTTCCTTTGCTGGTTGTGAAATTTCCTCTCCTCTAACCTTAAGGGATGACCACGAGTCCTGTGTATGGTCCTTGGGGTAAAAAGTTCCCATGAAAGCTCTCTGTATTGACCCTTAATGTATTTGTACATAGTAATCATATCTCCCCTTAGGCGCCTCTTTTCTAAAGTAAACATGCCTAAACTGGCTAACCTTTCCTCATAACTTAATGACTCCATACCCTTTATCAATTTTGTCGCCCTTCTCTGAACCCTTTCTAGTTCCAAAATATCTTTTTTATAGAGTGGTGCCCAGAACTGTACTGCATATTCAAGATGAGGTCTTACCAATGATTTATACAGTGGCAAAATTACACTGTCTTCCCTTGCATCTATGCCCCTTTTTATGCATGCCAATACTTTGTTTGCCCTTGCAGCTGCTGCTTGACATTGAGCACTATTGCTAAGTCTACTGTCTACGAGCACTCCCAAATCTTTTTCCATTATAGATTCTCCCAAATTAATTCCATTTAATTTATAGATTGCGTTCTTGTTTTTGATCCCTGAATGCATAACCTTACATTTATCTGTGTTAAACCTCATATTCCATTTAGCCGCCCAATCCTCCAGTTTATTTAAGTCCCTCTGTAGAGAAGCTACATCTTGCTCTGATTTTATTACCTTACAGAGTTTAGTGTCATCTGCAAAAATAGAAACTTTACTCTCTAAACCATCACCAAGGTCATTAATAAATATATTAAAAAGGAGTGGTCCCAGCACGGAACCTTGAGGAACTCCACTTAAGACCTTTGACCAATTAGAAAATGTTCCATTTATCACAACTCTCTGTTCCCTATTCTCTAACCAGTTTTCGATCCAAGTACAAATTTTGATTTCTAGACCCAGTTCCCTTATTTTGTAAACCAACCTCTTGTGTGGCACTGTATCAAAGGCCTTTGCAAAATCTAAGTAGACCACATCTACTGTCCTGCCCATGTCTAAGTTCCCACTAACTTCCTCGTAGAAATTAATTAGATTAGTTTGACATGACCTATCCCTCACAAATCCATGTTGATTCCCACTAATAATTTTATTGCGTACCAAGTAATCCTGAATACTGTCCCTTAAAATACCTTCCAGTAGTTTCCCCACTATTGATGTCAGGCTTACAGGTCTATAATTCTCTGGTTGTGATCTCGTCCCCTTTTTAAACAACGGCACCACATCTGCTATTCGCCAATCCCTTGGTACTGAGCCTGATGAGATTGAATCTCTGAAAATTAAGAATAGCGGTCTAGCTATTTCCGAGTTTAATTCCATAAGGACCCTTGGGTGTATGCCATCTGGACCTGGAGCTTTATTTATCTTAATATTCTTCAGTCGCCTTTGGACTTCTTCCTCTGACAACCAAGTATTAATTAATGGCATGGTTTCATTTCCATTTTTATGTATTACTCCTGTCATTTGTTCCTCTCTGGTAAATACTGAAGAAAAGAACGTGTTTAATATCTCTGCTTTTTCCTTAGTATCATTTATCAATTCACCCATCTCACTTCTTAGTGGTCCTATATTATCTTTTTTAATCCTTTTGCCATTTATATACTTAAAAAACTTTTTGGGGTTTGTCTTACTTTCTTTTGCAACGTGCCTTTCATTTTCTAATTTAGCCAATCTAATTTCCTTTTTGCATGTTTTATTACATTCCTTGTACCTATGGAAGGACTCCTCTGACCCTTCAGACTTAAACAATTTAAATGCACGCTTCTTCCTTTGCATTTCTTCCGTTACCTTTTTATTTAGCCACATTGGTTTAGACTTAATTCTTTTACATTTATTTCCCATAGGAATGAACTTATACGTGTATGTTTCCAACAACATTTTAAAGACAGCCCACATTTCTTCCGTATTTTTTCCTTCAAAGGCTTTGTCCCAGTCTATGCTCTTTATAGACTCCTTTAGCATATTAAAATTTGCCTTTTTAAAGTTTAAAGTCCTAGTTGATCCCTTATACTGTTGTTTCTGGAAACTAATTTCAAATGAGACCATATTATGATCACTGTTTCCCAAGTGCTCCTTTACTTGAATATTTGATATTACGTCTACATTGTTTGTTATTACTAGGTCCAGTATAGTCCGCTTCCTAGTTGGTTCCTCAACTAATTGGGACATGTAATGGTCTTTTAGCGTGCTCAGAAACCTATTTCCCCTAGCTGTACCGCAGGTCTCAGTACTCCAATCAATGTCCGGATAATTAAAATCCCCCATAATTAAAATTTGACCTAGTTGTGTAGCCTTTTCAATTTGCTGTAGAAGTTGGGCTTCCTCAATCGTACTAATATCTGGCGGTTTATAGCATATCCCTATCAGAAACTTCTCTGAACTTTTTCCTCCGCTGGATATTTCCACCCACAATGCCTCTATATTATCACAAATATATTCTCGTATATAACTTCCTGAATACTTGGTTTTAATTCTGGCTTAATATAAAGACATACTCCTCCTCCCCTTTTATTTACCCTATCCCTCCTGAAGAGAGAATAGCCTTCCAAGTTAACTGCCCAGTCATGTGTATCATCCCACCAGGTCTCAGTAATACCTATAATATCATACTGCTCATTTATTGCTACTAGTTCTAACTCCCCCATTTTACCTGTCAGGCTTCTTGCATTTGCAAGCATACACTTAAGTCTATTGCCTCCCTTAGGTATTTCTTTTTGCTTTAAAAAGGGCCGCTCCTTATCGGCTATGCTTCCCTTTCCCCCCTCTCCACCCCCTTTACTCTTGTTAAATTCCTCCTTACTACTCTCAATGTCTATCCCATAAATACTTGCTTGCCCCTCCCCCCCGGAGCCTAGTTTAAAATCTCCTCCAACCTTCTAACCATCCTCTCCCCTAGCACTGCAGCCCCCTCCTCATTCAGGTGCAATCCATCACGACAATAAAGATGGCAACTGACCGAGAAATCAGCCCAGTGCTCTAAGAATCCAAAACCCTCCTTCCTACACCAATCTTTTAGCCACGCATTAACCTCCCTAATCTCCCGCTGCCTCCCTGGACTAGCGCGTGGCACAGGTAGTATTTCCGAAAATACTACCTTGGATGTCCTTGCCTTAAGTTTGCGACCTATGTCCCTGAAATCATTCTTTAGGACACCCCTTCTTCCTCTAACTCGGTCATTGGTGCCAACATGCACCAAAACCGCTGGGTCATTCCCAGCCCCTCCCAACAATCTGTCCACCCGATCCGCAATATGCCGAGCCCGAGCACCCGGGAGACAACACACTGTTCGGCATGCACGGTCCCGGTAACAGATTGCCCTATCTACCTTCCTAATAATTGAATCCCCTACCACCACAATCTGCCTGGGTCCCTGAGTAACTTTGGTCCCCTCTTTGCTGGAGAGACCATTCCCCTGGTTGCTAGAGGAAGCAGTGTCATCCAACTCTACCAATTCTGAACTGCCTTCCACAGTATCTTCATCCAATCTGGCAAATCTGCTGGGATTGCCTAGCTCAGAACTGGCCTGCCTCTTCCTCCCTCTGCTACCCCTAGTAACTGTTACCCAGCTGCCTACCTGTGCATCCTCCTCTGTCTCTGCTCCACCCTGCTCAGCTAACGCATCAACGGTGAGCTGTAAACTCTGCTCCAGGTTGGCAATGTCTTTCAATGTTGCAATGGTCTGCTTTAGATCAGTTACGTGGGCTTCCAAAGAGACCAATTGCTCACATTTCTCACAGAGGTATAAACCTTGGAACACTTGCTCCAAGTGTGCATACATATGACAAGATATGCATTGAGTGAGATCATCAAGCCTGCTACTACTCATCTTATTATGGCTAACCTAACTTCTTATAGCCTACAGTCAACTTGAGAGTACTAACCTTTGCTAGCCACTTACCAGATTAAACCCCTTCCTGGATTCAACTCCTTAATGGAACCAACTCCACACTTTAAACAAAAACAGCACTTGAAATCAAAAAAGCAGTGAAATCACAAGCTCAATGAAATCGCTTGCTACCTCCTGTTAAATAGAGCTTGCACTAACCAGCTGTATCAACTATGCAATTAAACCACACCCACTAGCTCTAACAGAGAGAAGGAAAAAAAAAAACAAAAAAAAAAAACACTTAATAAACACACAGAAAAACGAATCCCGTTCAATAAACACACAGAATAATTCCCCAAACTATATCACTCTCTCAGCACAGCACAGCAATCCTTAATGGAACCAACTCCACACTTTAAACAAAAACAGCACTTGAAATCAAAAAAGCAGTGAAATCACAAGCTCAATGAAATCGCTTGCTACCTCCTGTTAAATAGAGCTTGCACTAACCAGCTGTATCAACTATGCAATTAAACCACACCCACTAGCTCTAACAGAGAGAAGGAAAAAAAAAAAAAAAAACCACTTAATAAACACACAGAAAAACGAATCCCGTTCAATAAACACACAGAATAATTCCCCAAACTATATCACTCTCTCAGCACAGCACAGCAATCCTTAATGGAACCAACTCCACACTTTAAACAAAAACAGCACTTGAAATCAAAAAAGCAGTGAAATCACAAGCTCAATGAAATCGCTTGCTACCTCCTGTTAAAACTGTGCAGTCCATATTTAGGTGTATCAGATATTAAACAACGGTGACAGTTGATGCCCAATTTTTTAAATTATATTGTGGCCTCGGTACCAAATTGTGTACCGGGGCCACCACACTACGCAGTCCAGATACTTGTTTGGTGGAATTCAGACCAGTTGAGGGTTTTATTATTATATTGTGTGGACCACTCTATCTATACCACACTACAACTCTATACCACTCTATTTCATACTTTAATTCTATTTCATACTTTAATTCTATTTCATACTTTAATTCTATTTCATACTTTAATTCTATTTCATACTTTAATTCTATTACTAATTAATTACCATAAAGAGGAACAAAATAAACCAATTTTACCAAAAGTATAATATGACTTAGACTTACAAACACTACACTTGAAAGATCGTGCCTTTAAATGAAAAAGTCAGTCTTCATTGCACGACTATGTGCAACAGGGACAGTTTTTTGGGTTTACAAAGTCAAACAATAACACTTTGACCCTGTCTGTCTGGGATCTCAATGACGAATTGTCTGTACCATGTTTGGAGGAGGTATTGTGGCCCCGGTATCAAATTGGGTACCGGGGCCACCCCACTATGCAGTCCAGATACTTGTTTGGTGGAAATCTGACACGTGGAGGGTTTTATTATTATTATATTGTGTGGACCACTCTATCTATACCACACTACAACTCTATACCACTCTATTTCATACTTTAATTCTATTTCATACTTTAATTCTATTTCATACTTTAATTCTATTTCATACTTTAATTCTATTACTAATTAATTACCATAAAGAGGAACAAAATAAACCAATTTTACCAAAAGTATAATATGACTTAGACTTACAAACACTACACTTGAAAGATCGTGCCTTTAAATGAAAAAGTCAGTCTTCATTGCACGACTATGTGCAACAGGGACAGTTTTTTGGGTTTACAAAGTCAAACAATAACACTTTGACCCTGTCTGTCTGGGATCTCAATGACGAATTGTCTGTACCATGTTTGGAGGAGGTATTGTGGCCCCGGTATCAAATTGGGTACCGGGGCCACCCCACTATGCAGTCCAGATACTTGTTTGGTGGAATTCTGACACGTGGAGGGTTTTATTATTATTATATTGTGTGGACCACTCTATCTATACCACACTACAACTCTATACCACTCTATTTCATACTTTAATTCTATTTCATACTTTAATTCTATTTCATACTTTAATTCTATTTCATACTTTAATTCTATTACTAATTAATTACCATAAAGAGGAACAAAATAAACCAATTTTACCAAAAGTATAATATGACTTAGACTTACAAACACTACACTTGAAAGATCGTGCCTTTAAATGAAAAAGTCAGTCTTCATTGCACGACTATGTGCAACAGGGACAGTTTTTTGGGTTTACAAAGTCAAACAATAACACTTTGACCCTGTCTGTCTGGGATCTCAATGACGAATTGTCTGTACCATGTTTGGAGGAGGTATTGTGGCCTCGGTATCAAATTGGGTACCGGGGCCACCCCACTATGCAGTCCAGATACTTGTTTGGTGGAATTCAGACACGTGGAGGGTTTTTTAATTATATTGTGGCCTCGGTACCAAATTGTGTACCGGGGCCACCACACTACGCAGTCAAGATAGATAGATGCCTATTGCGTATCATAGATAAAGTACATTCAGTGGTGTGGGGCAAATTGAAAAATATTCAAAATGCACTGACATTATCAAAAACAAGAGGTTGTCACACGCTAAAACTCCAACATGTATATGATGGAGAGGATGGAGGAGCAGCCGTATGTGTAGTGTAATGCAGATCTGTTGAAGGTTTTTTATATATTTTATTGTGGTGCCCAGTGCCCACTCCTCTACGCAGTCCAGGTACAATTATTGGTGCGAATCATAAAAGTTCAGGGTTTTTAATATATTGTGGTGACCCACTCCTCTACGCAGTCCAGGTACAATTATTGGTGCGAATCATAAAAGTTCAGGGTTTTTAATATATTGTGGTGACCTACTCCTCTACGCAGTCCAGGTACAATTATTGGTGCGAATCATAAAAGTTCAGGGTTTTTAATATATTGTGGTGACCCACTCCTCTACGCAGTCCAGGTACAATTATTGGTGCGAATCATAAAAGTTCAGGGTTTTTAAGATATTGTGGTGACCCACTCCTCTACGCAGTCCAGGTACAATTATTGGTGCGAATCATAAAAGTTCAGGGTTTTTAAGATATTGTGGTGACCCACTCCTCTACGCAGTCCAGGTACAATTATTGGTGCGAATCATAAAAGTTCAGGGTTTTTAATATATTGTGGTGACCCACTCCTCTACGCAGTCCAGGTACAATTATTGGTGCGAATCATAAAAGTTCAGGGTTTTTAATATATTGTGGTGACCCACTCCTCTACGCAGTCCAGGTACAATTATTGGTGCGAATCATAAAAGTTCAGGGTTTTTAATATATTGTGGTGACCCACTCCTCTACGCAGTCCAGGTACAATTATTGGTGCGAATCATAAAAGTTCAGGGTTTTTAATATATTGTGGTGACCCACTCCTCTACGCAGTCCAGGTACATTTATTGGTGCGAATCATAAAAGTTCAGGGTTTTTAATATATATTGTGGTGACCCACTCCTCTACGCAGTCCAGGTACATTTATTGGTGCGATTCATAAAAGTTCAGGGTTTTTAATATATATTGTGGTGACCCACTCCTCTACGCAGTCCAGGTACATTTATTGGTGCGAATCAAACAAGTTGATGGTTTTCTTATTATATATATTGTGGTGACCCACTCCTCTACGCAGTCCAGAAAGATACCTTGTTGCAACGTTTTGGACTAATAACTATATTGTGAGGTGTTCAGAATACACTGTAAATTAGTGGAAATGCTTGTTATTGAATGTTATTGAGGTTAATAATAGCCTAGGAGTGAAAATAAGCCCAAAAACTTGATTTTTAAACTTTTTATGTTTTTTTCAAAAAAAATCCGAATCCAATACCTTAAATCCGAACTGAGACCTTTCGTCAAGTGTTTTGCGAGACAAATCCGAACCTCAAAAATAACGAAAATCCGGATCCAAAACACAAAACACGAGACCTCAAAAGTCGCCGGTGCACATCCCTAGTTATAACCCCTAGTACAGTGTTTCTCAACTCCAGTCCTCAGGACCCCCTAGCAGTACATGTTTTCCATATCTCCTTGCTGGATCACAGGAGTATTCATTACTAGCCTCAGTTGCCGGGATGTGGCGCTACAGGTGGAGGCGTCCGACCGTTGCCTCGGCGGAAATCACGTCCTGGTCGTCACAGTGACGGCCGGGACGCCAGAGGGCACCAGAAGCGAGCCGCGGTGGCTGTGAGTACCGCAGGTGTAGCAGGTGGTATAATTATTTCACTGGTCACCTGGCAATCTTGCACTGTTAGTGGGTCCTGAGGACTGGATTTGGGAAACACTGCCCTAGTAGAATATATGTTACATGTGTCGGGACCATGCAAATATCCTGTGTGCTTGTGTGTCTTTATGACATTATTTAAGATTACCTGACTTGTCGTGGCCCGAGTGGAAGCGTGGGGGAGGATCCAAACTGGATTTCCCCTGTCACAAACTAAGTCAGATCTAATAGCAACTTGCATTTACAGATCATTAAATCTAATATTATTAGTGTGATCCAGTAGATATTTCTTTCACTTAAAAGGAGAAGTAATAAAAAAATTATAACAAATGTTTTTGTTTTTTAAATGTTAAAAACTTGCATCAGATGTTGCATAAAATAAAAATACTTGGTCTCCTTATACAAAGGAGAAAAAGCTGATTAAATTTTAGATTTGAATTTACTCTAATTGTGTGAATATATAACTATTAGTAGAATCAAGTGTATTGTTTACAATATGTCTGTTTTTTCCTATGTAAAATCCATAGGATAAAAAGATATTTATTCCAATATGCTACTGTGAGACAAAGAAAAGAAAATTGTAAGCACACCATAGCTTATGCTGTAATCTAAAATATATTCTTATGTTATATATAATCAAGTGTCGAACAATGGATTGGAGAGTTTATTCAATTTTACTCATTTGGTATAGTGTGCGAGGGTCTTAGAGATCCATGTCAATTATACTGAGATGACTGAAAAGGTAAAGCTACCACAATCTTGTTAATTAGCCTGCACCCACAGCTCATAGAGTCTGGGAAGAGCACCAGGGGGTAAATGTATCAAGCTGAGAGAGTTTTCCGGCGGGTTTGAAAAGTGGAGATGTTGCCTATAGCAACCAATCAGATTCTAGCTATCATTTTGTAGAATGTTCTAAATAAATGACAGCTAGAATCTGATTAGCTTTTCAAACCCGCCGAAAAACTCTCAGCTTGATACATTTACCCCCAGGTGTTTTTTTTTAACTTGGGACTGGTAACCACTATAAGGGGAGACACGATGTTTTTAAGGGCCCACTCCCCATAGAGGCACCAGCTCTACGCTGACCACACTGTGGCAGATTTTCATTGTAGCAGGCGGACTTCACGTTTGCTGTGTTGTCTCCCTGTTATAGCTCCCAGATCCCTCTGTACATCATTGCAATTGTTCTCCCCAATATCCACCACTGCAGAGCACTTTGGCGCCTTACAAATCAACATTAATAATAATAATAATAATAATAATAATAATACATTTCAAAAACACACAAAATTAAAACAACTATGTTATGACTTCGGCATGTAAGAAATAAACAGCTAAATTCTGCTTTGAAAAATTCAACTTGCCTTACCAGAACAAAAAGGTACAAGAGAGTTCAAGCCATGGGAAATCCCCATGTTATATATATGACTACTGACACTAAGAGCTCATTTGCACCGGGAACTCTTAAAAGGCCCTAGGTGTACTACAGTTCCCAGTGGGCCCTGGATGTCAGGGCATGCTGGCACTTGTGGTTCCACAATTGGCAACATGCCCTGGCAGCCATGGGTATGCTGAGACCTGTAGTGCACCAGGGACAAAATGTTTTTTATTATTGAAACAATTATTATTACTCCACACCCCCAGGGGTGTGGTTAGAGCCCTAGTGCTGTCAGCAATGGGCTGGTTACACCTAGAGAGTGGAAGCCAGCCTGGGGCTGGTTTTGCATTATGGTAGGGGGAAGCCACGCTGCAGGCTTTTGTCATCATTTTGAATGTCGACTTTAAAACCCTTTAAACTTTGGAGAGTGCAACACACAGTAACACACCAATGTTGAGTACATGCCATAATGTGCCTAGTGAAGTGATGGTGGCAAATTAACTAAATGTAACTGACTGTAAGATTAGATTCATTCTTACAATTCATTTTATAGGTGGTTTAAAATAGCAATTGACAAAGTTCTGGTGACTGGTAAAAGAAAATAATCTGATTGCCATGTATGGGTCAGGAAGGGACAAATTTAATGGACAGCTGTGGCTCTGTTTTGCCTTATGTCAGATCAACACAATTAGAATTTAAAACAAAAAAATCATCCTCACCAAATAAATACATAGAATCTGAGAATGCAATGTCCCTCTAAATACTAAGACCAACCTCTAACTTGCTTCTTTGATCTCTAAACTCTGGTCCTCATTTAGAGTTAGGAGCAAGGCAAAACAGGAGCAAATTTTCTCTTGGACAAACCATGTTCCAATGTATGGGGTGCAAATAAATTTTTTTGCAGGCAGAGAAAATTCTCTCTCTCTCTCTCTCTCTCTCTCTGTCTGTGTATATGTTAGGGAAATTAGACTGTAAGCTCCAATGGCGCAGGGACTGATGTGAATGAGGTCTCTGTACAGTGCTGCGGAATCAGTGGTGCTATATAAATAAATGGTGATGATGATGATGATACTGGCTGCTTTTGCATGTAGCAGACACATACTGGAGATTTATTTTTACACTGCAATTTAGAGATAAGCTAGGACTCGCCCGATCCCAACTCTAAATCCGACTGCACATTTTAAATGAACCCTCCTTGCAGTGCAACATATGTTTACCAAGGTGCAAATTTAATCCTTTTTTGTTTTGCTCTTATCTCCAAATGAGGCTCTGCATGCTCCCAGTTATATTCTGGAAATGTGTTCACAACATAGCCTTACAAAGTGTTCTGCAGAATGTACTATTACGTCACTATTCCACTCTGATCTACAGCAAAGGAATAGTGACAAATATGTTTCTCCAATTACAATAAACTTGTTTATATAAAAACATGTGTGCCTAGCACACTACAAACATATACGGATATTCAAATTGAGACATTATCAAGCCACGAAACAAAACTTGAGGTGGTAGACCGTGAATATCCTTATTCCAGAACAAATTAAAAAAGTAGTACATCAGTACAACATGTGTCTATTTTCCTATGAAATTAATCGCATTCTCATAAGGTGGCAGTTTGACTAATAAGCAAAGGTATTTGCTGTAGGCAGCACACTTTTCCCATTAGTAATGCTTTTGCTCATCCCAATTATTCTCGGGAGCTCTGCGACATGCTATTTAATCATGTGAGGAGAGATAACGAGAATATAAAATGAAGCAGAAAATGAAGAAATAATAAAGGTTCCTTAACTAAGCTATCTCCATTCTTGAGAATCGTGAAGACTTTTCTCGAAGCCGTGAGCTATTGCACTCAGTGGAGAATAATATGTTCCTTAAACTAGCTGAACTGCAAACAGCTTGACAAATTCACTGCTGCAGGACTTTCAAACACTTCTATAAAATCATAGCTACCTTACGCAGCAGTATTTTTATGGTTTCTACTGTTTAAAACAATACAGTTTCATTGTCGCTCTAGCCAGAGGCTTCTGGGGATGAAAATTTATGTGAAAATGTATTTCCTAAAGTGCTGACCAAACACTTGCTCACCTTGTTGTTTACCATGTAATACATATAAAAGGTTGAACAAGTTAGCATAGCTATACATAGGTTGGGCAATCAGTTAGAGAAGACAGCAGTAAAACCATATACAGTTAGAACGTGCTGTTTTGGGGAAGATGGTATGACTGATTGGCTGTCACATAACCTGCCATTCTCTTATAACCACTACTATTCTTTCATAATGGAAGAGGTTAATATGACAGCATTTGGTGGGGCTACCCACAGAGGGTGACAAGGGAAGAAATAACGGGGCACCCGTGATCTCAGAGGGTACATGGCTGTCATTGCAAGAACCTACATGAATAAACTTTTGATGAAGGGGCAAATAATCTAATTTACCAGTTTATCTCTGACAGAAAACATCCCATTATGTAAGAACAATAAAGACTGAGAAGAGTTTCCCATTATTTCATGGAATGGGACTCTGCATTGCTTATAGGTTATTTTGTACTCTGCCAGTCAGCATTGCTACTGGAAAACTGGGGTTCAGTCAGGGCTGGACTGGCCATCTGGCACTTCTGGCAAATGCCAGAAGGGCCGATGGCCAGATGGGCCGGTTGCTAGCTGGCCGGCACCATCGCTCAGCACACAGACTGTCATGGCAGAATTCAGCATGACAGTCTGTGCGCTGAGCGGTGGGGTCGGCTCTACACTTACTTCCTGGTGTGGCCGCGCCTCCCCTCCTCCCCTCTCTTCTATGAATGGCTCTGGAGATGTCACATGGGACGTGCACCATGTGATAGGTGCCGTCCCATGTGTTAGGAGAGACTGTACACAGCGCCGCGGAGCGCACAAGGTAAGAGGGGGGGGGGTAGTTTGTGTGACAGGGGATCTATATGTGTGACAGGGGATCTATATGAGTGACAGGGGATCTATATGAGTGACAAGGGATCTATATGTGTGACAGGGGATCTATATGAGTGACAGGGGATCTATATATGTGACAGGGGATCTATATGTGTGACAGGGGATCTATATGAGTGACAGGGGATCTATATGTGTGACAGGGGATCTATATGAGTGACAGGGGATCTATATGTGTGACAGGGGATCTATATGTGTGACAGGGGATCTATAGGAGTGACAGGGGATCTATATGAGTGACAGGGGATCTATATGAGTGATAGGGAATCTATATGTGTGACAGGGGAGCTATTTATTTGTGTGATGGGATCTATTTATTGTGTGACAGGGGAGCTATTTATTTGTGTGACGGGATCTATTTATTTGTGTGACAGGGTATCTATTTATTTGTGTGACAGGGTATCTATTTGTGTGACAGGGTATCTATTTATTTGTGTGACAGGGTATCTATTTGTGTGACAGGGTATGATTATAGTGTAACAAAAAAATAACACAGAATTTACTGACAGGCGCCAATAAAAATGGGATCGACAAAGTTAAAAAATATATAAATCAAGCTCTGAATGACAATGAATACAAATTACCCAAAAAATTACACAAAAAAAAAATATCCAAAGAATGACCTTTATAATTATAGTGTGTATGTGTGTAACAGTATAACTATAGTATGTGTGTGTGTGACAGGGTATGATTATAGTGTGTATGTGTGTAACAATATAACTATAGTATGTGTGTGTGGGCCGGCGTATGACCATAATGTGTGTGTGTGAGGGCCGGTGTATGACAATAATGTGTGTATGGGTAGCTCTTAATATAATGTGGGAGGTAGGCTGTTAATCTAATAGGGAATTGCAGGTGGGGGCTAATTATTGGGTGCTATTCTATTTGTGGGGTGATGGTGGGGGCAATTTAATAGTGGGGCCTATCAATTTCAGATGAGGTGATTGGATTTTTAATTTAATGCTGGGGTGCTTTGGAGAGAGGGAAATAGTTTTATTTATTAAATGGGAATACTATTTAATGTCAGGGCTAGTTGGAGGGAAATAGATGTATTTATCAAATGTGAATACTAGTAGTTTAATGTTGTGGCTGCAGTGAGGCCTAATTTTAAAACATGGATGCTATATTGATTTAACACCAGGGCTAAATTTCATCTGCTCATTTTTTTCTCCAAATAGGGCATCCAACATTCCAGGATCCAGACAAGCAGCAACTGATCTAAAGACACCAGCAGCCACAAGTGGTGACCATGACAAGACAGGTAGGAGAGACCAGGGCAGTCTGCCAACTGTTCTGAATTTGGTGGGTGACTGTCCCACTTAGTCACGATTTGGTCTGACTACAAGGACAGTTGGGAGATATGTCCTGCTTCACACTGTACTGCTTGTTAAGGCAGAACTGCGTGCACCTAACAGTAGTGCACACAGTATTGCCTTTGTATTTGTCAAAAATTTGTCTAATAGCCAAATTACATCATAGGAGCCCCCTTGACTTAAGTGCCCGGGCCCCCCGAGCCTTAATCCAGTTGGTCAGCAGGAGGATCTGTGCTCCGTCCCGGACAGGGCATAGCCTGCAGAGCAAGCAGCGGAGCTCTAAGTCTCACGAGATTTATTAATCTCATGAGACTAAGAGCTTCCCTGCTCACTCTACAGGAATGTCAGCAGCATCAGAAGCATAGATAAGTACAGTGGGCTGGGGGTGTCACAATGTATCTGGGGGGGTGGCGTAATGTGGATGGGGAGGGCCTGATAAATGTAATGTTTTATTATAATGTATGTATCAATGCACCACGCCCCCAACATAATGTAGCTACGCCTTTGGCGGCACCGCCACTGCACTGCGGAACACATTTCTTTTCCTGCTAATCAACAGAGGTGGGCCTGTGTGCTTTAAATGCCAGGGCTGATTTTTAGTCCCAGTTCGGCCCTGGGTTCAGTACATTTTCACAAGTCAAAAGACCAGTTCAGGTCCAAGTTAGGAGAAGTAAAACGTAATATTTTAGCTATATTTTCAAAAGAGCATGGATTGGTTAATAAGCTCAATTCCTCAGATGTAACAGAAAAGCTTGTCTCCTCCATGAAGCCTGCTTCTGCATCTTCTCCTACTCTATTTTTCTATTGGTCTATAAAATTACATTTGTTTTACCGTTTAAAAATGGACATATTGTTGCATGTTTGCTTTACGTACACCAAAACATAATAAAATTAGTATTCAAAAATGAACTGTATTAATGAGACGATGAGATATAGCATTTTCCAAACTCACATCTGAAGGAGAGGTGGGCCTAGGAACAGATAATTGTTACAGGTGACCACAGCGCTGGGGAACTGAATCAGCATAAGTCCAAAATCAGGACCTGGAGGTAAATGTATCAAGCCAAGAGTTTTCCGACGGGTTTGAAAAGTGGAGATGTTGCCGACAGCAACCAATAAGATTCTAGCTATCATTTTGTAGAATGTGCTAAATAAATGATAACTAGAATCTGATTGGTTTTTCAAACCCACCGGTAAACTCTCAGCTTGATACATTTACCCCCTGGTGTAGAGTTGAACGCAAGCGTATTTGCATAGTGTAAAATCTGAATTTCTCTACTGTGCATACCTACAAAAAAAACATGCTTCAGTCTGTATGCAAAGTCAGTCACATATTGCGCATACAACTCCTTGCTCTTATAGGGGGGTATTCAATTGTTAGCGAGATCCCCGGAAAACGAGCGCTCGAAAAATCTTAGCGTTATATAATAATCGGCTAAATCAGCCGACATACGACCGCTAATTCAATAGTCGGGTCAGTGTGTGCAGTGACACAATGGTCAAAAGTCTGCCCAAATGGACGATTGTCGCCTCATTTGGTTGGTCGTACCGTTTAATATTTTCGTTCCAATCTCGTTTCCGCTGTGCAGTGTGTATAAACTTCCGACCGATCCACAAAAGTGAGTACGAAATTACAGTCATTGCTCACGACAACATGGCTGTAAAAAGTCGCTAAAGGGATGTCCGCTCTTCCCTTTATCGTCCTAAACAAGGCTAGTGTGTATGCAGTCCATGGACCGAGCGATCGGACCATCGATCGCATGTAAAATCGATCGGCATAAAAAGTTGGTTGCAATTTCTGTAGTGTGTACCCAGCTTTAGGGAACACATTCCACCTTTCACTAAATTTCATTGTCTATGTGTATTTTGGATTAAAGCTAGCTATATTTGTGCAATTTGAAAAATGAATGAAGGGAACACCAGAAATTACCTACTTGAGGACAATTAAACTGTAACTGTAAACTATAGATGTTATATACCACACTTGCAGGTCCACCTCCACCCTAGAATCAGTGGCAGGTGCATGCAGCACATGTGCACCACTACTCCGATCAGCAGTGCGCCTGTGCTGCCTCCCGACATTGTCAGTAGTCGGGACAAACATTCCGGCTCACGGGACTGTGGACAGTTCCCCAGTATAACTGTGTAACCTAAAAGTGACAGCTAGGAGGTATGACTATAGTATGACTATAGTATAGCAATAGTAAGTTGCCCCTTATGTCGCTCACCTGCCTCACCGGAATGTTATTGATAAATTGTGGCGATAAGTGATTTTCAAAAAAAATTCTGCCTTATTGCCACAAATTCATAAATACGTCCTTTATTTTTCAAAATCCCATTATCCTGGGCTCAGCCTACAATTATTAAAAAAAAATAGATTAGTGTACTAATAGAACCTTGTCCGACGAGAAGCAGCTGTTATTACAGCTGATTACAACAATTTCCCTGTAGTTTAGTCAGAAAGACAAAAAGCAAAAACAACCAAACTTTTAGAATATTTTCCAGGGATCTGTCTGAAATTCTATAGTTTTCTTACAAGTAACGAAAATTGCATTAATTACTTATGATAGTGAGAGAAGCTCATTAAATCTTTTTACCCATGTTACACCAATATTCCTGGTGTAAAATATATTCTTACCACTGTAGCCCTAATATTAGGTTGTATATTATCATAATATTGGCAGCCTGGGGGACCTTCAAAATTATAGGATATCAATAACAAACAAGATTTGTATCCCTATAGAATAGAAGTAGGTTCTTGTTAAGCTGACTAAAGGGTCTATATATTAAGACCCCCCTCCCCCAATAAGTACATTTTCTATCGCCGCAATCTTTTAATGGGCAAATTATTAAGAAAATGTCACCAGGGCGCTAAATGCAAGTGATATGGCTGGCAACCGTAAGAGGAGCCTTAACACTTGAAAAGCCAGTCCCGGGACCCTCTACTTATGCTTGAGTTGGCATGTCAGCTCGGGCATGCAAACTAGCTGCAAAAAACAAATTCAATACATAAATAAATAAGTTAAACAAAAAAGAAAGTAAAAACATATGTAAAAAAAATGATTTTAACGAAAAATGTGAAAAAATGTTTTATTTTAAAAATGAAGCATTTATTTCACATGGCCACCTCTGCTAATCACAGTACTTGTACTGCTGCTGTCTTTAGTAAATAGGCATTGCAGGAGGCCCGAGGCTGGAGGCTTTGGTAAATAGGGAGACACAGTAAATCCTGCGCAAAATCCCATTTAGTGCTTATCTCCCATTTTTAATAGACCCCTAGGCTTGTGGTGGAGAGATGCAATACAATCAATCACTTGCTTGACTCTAGCTAGTGTGAATGCGGATGCAGATATACCAACCAAACACACATATAAACATATAATGAAAGTCAGTACTAAAGTCATAGTAAGAGCGCGTACAGGTAACACAACGCAAGGAGATGACAGTCTATGCAAGGATGATCAGACTTGAGGGATCTTCTGTGCTGCATGACTAAACAAAAGCATCAAGCAGATTATTGAAAGTTCCAGGGGAGAAATGAGAAGAGTATTGTGTTTTATGTTCTCTTCATCTTTATTAGAAACTGAATATAATGCTGACACAAAGTGTCTCCTGTGGTTTTAAAACTGTGGGGAGATGAAGATTTAAATGCCACATACTGATTATTAGCAAGTTTCATCAGATTGTGTGTTTCTTACAAAAAAGAAAAAATCCTTACAGGCTGTTATCTTAAGATAAGCTTAAATATGTATACTTTCATTTTGTTCAAGATAGCTAAAACTCATGCAAAATGCAATAGTGATTTTAAAGTCTAGACGATTGTGTAGAGCACAAAGACTTCCTGCGCTTCCACCACGAAAATATGCAAATCATTTTCAGAAAAAGTTTGTAAAAGACTTTGTTATAGAGCAAAATGTCTTTGGAAACCCTCATGAAAAATTATTCTAATATGCGTTTGGTTTAATATTTTATGCATGTAAGAAAAATGTGTTCTATATAAGGCTACATCTTCTGGCTATTTGGGTTTAAAGTGTAATCATTTACATAGCTGGTAGATTGACAGCTAGAGAAATATTCTGGCAATGATACTTTACTGTGTGGCAACTTAGAATGCATAAATTGAGTTAATTCACTACAACTGACTCTTTTAATTAACAATCCACAGTTAAACACACATTAGCTTACTCCCCTAGCTGCACATCTCTTCTAGTTATGGCTGTTGCAGAGCAGTAACTTAGAATTCTAGTGCACTGGGCGAGAAAGACAAATGCCGCCCCCCTAGCCCTCAATTTTAACCAAATTAAGCTAAAATATTCCTAAATTGCGCCCCCCCTTCAGCGTTGCGCCCTGGGCTGTCGCCCCTGTCGCACAGCCCTAGTTACGGCCCTGGGCTGTTGGAAAGGTAAGGAGGGCAAGCAGGTGGGAGACAGGGAAAATGATGGATCTTTTCTTTATATTAATAATACATATATTTTTATCCAATGGTCAATAGTTTTGTAATGCCTTGTAAATACATCAAGGCCTGCCCCCTGCTGCACAATGACTCAAATGCTTCTCTCTGTCTCTATGTATTACCCAGTATTGTCTTATTAATGTTTGTTCCCAATTGTAAAGCGCTACGGAATCTGCTGGCGCTATATAAATAAATGTTGATGATGATGATGATCATGAGGGTCCACTCTGGCATATTTTGCACCACCCTGCTGATAACTTGCCCAAAGGGCTTCACTGTGTATATGCTGTACCCGCACTGAGGAGACTCGGTGCACCTATTCAGTTCCCTGGTCTTTTCAGAGTGGGGACTTGGAAGTTAAGTGAGAAGGCACCTGTGCCGGAAAAAATAAGAAAAATTGGCGCATACGGGCTGGCAGGATGCCTCGGTAAGCGTGGCGCCCTTCTGCCACACTTAGTGGGCATACCCTGTTCCGCTGGCCCTGCTCATCACAAAAAAGATTCCAAGTATGCTTATTTGGGGGCGGCTGGTGCCGATTCATTTTTTAAATGTTTTGTCTTACTGCAAATCGCATCATCAAGGCCTTGCCCAGCCTCTTTAAATGAAGAAGTAAAGGCTGAATATGAATTTGTTGATTAACTGCTAATTACTATGTCATTGGACACATCCTCCACTATCCAACAGCTCCACAAATAAAAATATTTTGTAAGGCACATCCCCAAAACCCAAAGGGGTTATTACATTTGATAATAGCAAAATGCTAAATTTTAGTGTAGAGGTCTTTCTAAAGCATCAAAACACTGCAAATGAAAGTAAACAATATTCTATTTCTTAGATTTGTTTTACAACTTTTCAACAGTACTTTTGTGACTGAGTCTGAAATCTCACAAATGTTATATTCTTGATTGCGCTTAGCAATGTGGAATGTATATTACATTGCAGTGAAATGGTGGAATTGCACCATCATGCAGGGGGGGGACAAAATTAGACAATTTGTGGTGAGATACTTAATTGAGTTCGCTAGGATGTGGGCATGATGTGGGATGGTGGCCTGCTCTCTCGGGAGTCTGTGAGAGGTACCTGGAATTTGGGTCTACTGGACATTCCAGGGGAGTGGGCAAGTATGTGTCACACATAGTCCTTACCACAATGCTATGCCTACAAAATATGGTATTGTAAGCAGATAAGTTTTCTGGGAGAAGATAAAGGAATTATAGGAAAGAGAAGACAATGCTAATGGCAAGAGAACAAAAAAATGGCATCTGTATATAATGGCATCTGTGTACCTGCTGGGTGGTCTGGAAACTGTGACAGGTATTTGCAGCCACATATATCTGCACGTCTTGCGGGGACCTCAATCACAGACTGCAGTATTATTTCATTATTCACATATCCTCGCTTTGTTTACAACAAACATGCTAAGAGGCCGCCCTCAAGGACGCGGAACAGGTCACCCAGAGCGCACAGTTCAAAGACCTTAGAGTCAAGTATATTATCGTCACAATCAATGTATAACAAAAACAACTTAAACACTGCTAGCATTGGACATAAGGAATTCACCCCAATACTACTCTTTGGGTCCTATGGACATGCAATTTGTGAACTGTGGTGCCCTACACTCTTTGGCAGAGGAGATTAACGGACATTTTTCAGACTGCTGTCACAATGGAAATGTTTTGTTCCCCGATGTGGTTGTTCCACCATATTTAGCAGAACTGTTTATGACAAATACTCTCAAATTACATACTCCTTATCTTCATAATATCCTCAGTTACAACTCTGCATTTGTCTTTGCATCTTTCAAAGCTAATATTGCTGAGTTATCTAGCCATGGACCATACGCCTTTAAAATACATGGTGCTATACATCACTTAATAGGAAGATTGCATCCAGATACTGCAGCTACTCCAAGTTTCTCCCAACTAGTGTATAAAGAAATTCTTTAGTTCTTTTAATATAGTGATTTATAATTTATAGCGTATTTATTCGATTCTAGGATGCCATCGATTGTAAGACGCACAGTAAGAATGAGTCCTATAAATAAGATGAAACGCTAAAGATGCACCTGCAATTCTAAGACTCTAAGGGGCGTATTCAATTGTTTGCCGTGACCGCCGAAAAACGAGCGTGTTAAAACTATTACCATTTTTACGGTAATTACTCGCTCAATTTCAGCTCGCAGCTCCCTGAACAGCGAGCTGAAATTGAGCGAGTAAATTACCGTATGAACGGTAATTACGGGCAATATTACCGTATAAACGGTAATATTTTTTGAGCGCTCGTTTTTCGGCAGTCACGGGAAACAATTGAATACGCCCCTAAGGTTTAGACATGTTTATATGGGGAAAAAGGTGAGTCTTAGAATCAAAGCAATACGGTAGTTAAATATTCATATACTCCCTTGTTAACATTTCTACATGTAATGTAGTAAATAAAAAAGTTATTGAATTATGTTAATAAAGTAATTTAGTCTTTACATTTCAGTTTAATTTAAGGCAGTTACCGCCGGGTTTCCCTAGTTCCTACTGAATGGGACTGTGGAACTGATGTATATGAAGTATGCAGGAATCTGCTTCTCCACAGCTTTCAGTAAATCCCTCTCTTGCTATTGGCAAAATCCTTTAGATTAGAGAGGAAACAAGGTTTCCTGAAATACATTTTTAAAATATATGGCTGCAATAAATAATTTACAGCTGTATAAAATGTCTATTTCTACCAGCATGAAAAAAAAAAAGATTCCCATTGCTGGAATCGGTTAAACCGAAAAAACTTGAAAAAATAACGCCAATACAAACTTATCTGTGAACTTTAAATGTCCTTATTCTTTAATGGTAGAACAATATTATTGTTGCAACTGTGTTATTTTATTTATGACCACACTAACAATTTTACTCCACAGAACTGGAATTCTATAAAAGAGCATATCTAGAGAATGCTCAAGATATATAAAATATAACAAATAACAAGCAATAAACCATACAAATTAGACTAATAAACAATTGTTTATGATCACTCAAAACAGATACTGGTAAATTGATATTAGCAACGAATGTGTAGCTGTCAATCAAGACTGAAAGGACCTGTGCCTCTTAAATACTACCTCTCAATACAGCAGTATAAGAGGTACACAAGACCAGACTACTTGTCAAGCTCACAGGACCAGCATATTCAAAACCTTCTGTTGCAGATAGTAGCTAGATATACCAAAGACACAAAAAAGGATTTCATCCTAAAGGTAACAGAGAAAAAGTGATTTAAATAACATATTATTAACAGGTCATGGCCAGGACTACAATACATTGGATCGAGAAGTAGATCAAAACAAAGAGAAACAAGTAGATGCCACAGACAATTCAATAACATAATACAGTTTGATAGAACACAAAGCATATCATATGCATAATGGATATAAAAAAATGAATTCTTTATTTCACACAGTCTGGCTGCGGTTCTAAAGTTAAGTTCTTATACAAAATTAGATAGCCATGTTGCAATGAAATCACCAATTAAATGGATTTGACCTTCTATTATTATGTCACGCAATATTTTTTCCTCAAGCAACTATTCATTTCTTACTTTAACCTTTAAATTGTCTGTGGAGAATGGTATTTTTTAGAACTAATATGCTCACTGTTACAACACTTTCAATAGCAATCTTTTTTTTCTTTCCAGCAATAAAAGGAATAAAATTTGTGAAGTTAGATGTCAGAAATAGAAAAACAAACTGAATTCAAAAGCATACGTCAATCATACAAACACAAAACACATTTCACAGTGAAAATGATTAAATCACATCCCACCTACATTATATAACTCCTCCATAATAAATACTACAGCAAACATATACGTTCAGGAATGAGTCATGCATTGATTGTTGACGGGATGAATAGACAATATTATTTTCACACAGAGAACATTCTACTTTTTGAACCGTATCCTACTGTGTTTTAAGTATAGAATTTATTAAAAATGTGGAGTGCAGTATGTACAGTGCATTTACAATTAGGAAAGTTCTCTCAAATGAACTAAAACCATGGAAGGAAGATAGAAGGGTGGGGTTAATGTATATATAACACCGGTCCAGTGGGGGGAATATCTATGAAAATGATGTCCATATGGTTACATAAATACTAGGTCCAAGGTACCCAACTAAGGGACCAGCCCGGGTTCCCATTGTGGGACCCTTTGCCCCAGCCCATCCAGCCCCTGATATAGAGAGCGATAAAGAGAGAGAGAGAAATATGTGGAGAAAAATACAGCCATAAAGTACTGTTTGGAGTTATAACCAACGTAGCATAAATAATTGTATTGAAAAACAATTATTATTATCATCATCATCATCATTTATTTATATAGCGCCAACATATTCCGTAGCGCTTTACAATTGGGGACATAGTAAACTAATAAACAAACTGGGTAAAACAGACAAAGAGGTGAGAAGGCCCTGGCCGCAAGCTTACAATCTATTGGACAATGGGAGTTTGACACATGAGGTTAAGTCTACATTTGCAGTTGGCCCAGCCAGACTGCAAGGTAAAAGTGACCAACTGAAAGGACAGCACAGAAAATGTGTTACTCCTCATGGCTAATTTTAAGTATGCAGATATACACTTGGTGGGAACTTCCTTGTTGACATTATAGCATCACACAGTTGCTGCAGATTTGTTGGCTGTGCATTCATGTTGTGAATCTCCTGTTCAATCACACCTAATAGGTGCTCTATTTGATTGAGTGCTGGTGACTGTGGAGGCCATTGAAGTAAACTGAACTTATTGTCATGTTCGTAGAACAAGCTTGAGGTGACGTGTCTTGAGGTGATAATTTGTCTGTGGCCATAAAGGAATGCACCTGGTCAGCAACAATAAGGTAAGGTAAGGTAAGCTGTGGTATTGAAATAATGGTCAATTAGTATTAAGGGCCTAATGTGTGCCAAGAAAACATTTCCCACGCCATACATAACCACCAGTCTGCACCACTGACACAAAACAGGATGGATCCATGGGTTCATGTGGTTTACACCAAATTCTGACCCAACCATCTACATTTTGCAGCAGAATTCTAGACTCGTCAGACCAGGCAGAGTTTTTCCACTCTTCAATTGTCCAATTTAGGTGATCCTGTGCCAGTTTCCTGTTCTTAGTTGACAGGAGTGGAACCCATTGTGGTCTTCTTTTGCTGTAGCCTATCCACTTCAAGTGTTCATTCAGAGATGTTCTTCTGCATACCACTGTTTTAGCGTATGTTTATTTGAGTTACTGTCACCTTTCTCCATTCTCCTCTGACCACTCTCATCAACAAAGCATTTTTATGCTAACAGATTGCTGCTAAATGGATTGTTTTTGTTTTGCACACCATTCTCTGTAAATCTAGAAACTGCTGTGTGTTAAACTCAGCAGTTTCTGAGAAACTCAAACAACCTCATCTGGCACAACAATCACTCCATGGTAAAAGTCACTTAGATCACATTTGTTCCCCATTCTGGTGTTTCTGAACAACAACTGAACCTCTTGACCATGTCTGCATGCATTGAGTTGCTGCCACATGATTAACTGATTAGATATTTACATTAATGAACAGGTGTACCTAAAAAAGTGTCCACTGAGTGTAAACAAGGACAATGAAACAGTGAAAGAACCAACTAGAGAGGGAACAGCTTTGTCTGGGCGAGTCACTCTTCTAGAAAACACCCACTTCCAAAGGGAAGCATTATTGTAGCCCAGTAGCCATTATGACGTGATCACTAGTGAAGTGGGTGGGATGCAGGAGGGTGCACTGCTATCCTGGAAGTCTGGGTAGAGTCTCCTAAGTTCAGGAGTCTTCTAGGTGTTCCGAGAGAGTAGACAGGCGTGACTTAATATAATAGGCCACGGGATGATAAAGTATGAGAAATAATTGCATAAAATAACGGGAAAGTTGATCTTTAAAATATATATATTTTTAATTTGTATTAACAAAGTAGTAAGAAATGGCAGCAAATAGGTTTTGCAGTAATAGCCTATGCATAGGCATATACACAGTACTTTACAGAGAATATTTAACTATTCACATCAGTCCATGCCACAATGGAGCTTACAATTTATATTTTCCTACCACATAGACACACACTCTAGGGTTCATTTTGTCCGAAGTCAATTAACCTTCCAGTATGTCTTTGGAATCTGGGAGGACACTGGAGCACCCAGAGGAAACATACCCACATGGGAGAAATTCACAAACACAGATAGGGCCCTGGTTGGAATCAAACACAGCACTGAGGCAACAGTGCCAAACACTGTGTCACAGTACTGGCCACATTAAGATTAATAAAGATGAAGCACCTGGTCCAGATGGCATCCACCTATGGATACTAAAGGAATTAAGTTCAGTAATTGAAAGACTCCTTTTTCATATATTAATACATTCATGAACTACCTCATAACCAGTTCAATGCAACTTGATTGCCAGAAAGCAGACAGGGAACCAATTATCATCACTATCATCTTAATTTATTTTTATGGTGCCGCAGAATTCGCACAAGCAACAGAAAATAAACCAAAAAATAATACAGATAAGTAAGGGACAAGAGAAACAATAGAATCAGTAAAATTTAATACATAACCAGTCTTTATATAAAGGGAACAAACCGGAAACAGCAAATTATAGATCTGCCAGACTGACTATTGTTTTTTGAAGGGAGGCTATTATTCAATGTATTGCAGAAAATTATTTTCATTCCTAACAAATTGTTATTTCTAACAAATATGATTAGTCTTTATGAGGAGGTAGATTTTAAAAACTTTGTAATGTAATTGAAGTGATATATTTGAATTTCTGGTATGTAAAATGAGAGCGCTAAATCCAGGGGGGAAATATGTACTCTAAATGGGTAGAGCTCCAGTTTCCTCCCACATCCCAAAAACATACTGGTAGGTTTATGTGATAGAGAATTTACACAGGTAATGCCACAAATTAAGTTAAGGTCATAAATGTGGCGCTATTTAAAAACTAAAATTTCCTCTATTTCAGCCATTAAGTTGTATATTACTCCCATTTTATATGCTTCATCTCAGTAGCCAGAGTTTGTAAGAAATCTAGAGGAGAAGAAGGTAAGGGGCCTGATTCATTAAGGATCTTAACTTGAGAAACTTCTAATTTCAGTCTCCTGGCCAAAACCATGTTACAATGCAAGGGGTGCAAATTAGTATTCTGTTTTGCACATAAGTTAAATACTGACTGTTTTTTCATTTAGCACACACATATCAACTTTAAATTTCAGTGTACAAATAAACTATCAAGTATTTGTGTGCTTCATGAAAAAACTGACAGTATTTAACTTATGTGCAAAACAGAATACTAATTTGCACCCCTTGCATTGTAACATGGTTTTGTCCAGGAGACTGAAATAAGAAGTTTCTCAAGTTAAGATCCTTAATGAATCAGGCCCAAGGACATCAAATCTAACAACTTCTGTACGTCAAGTAATAATTTCCTCATTCCCCACACTTTTGTGTGTGCAAAGCTTTTTATTACAGTGCTTCAAGTGGGTTTATAAATACACTTTTCTGATGAAGTGAAATATATCCCCATTAAGAGTATAGAACAAGCCCAGAAGAATGTCAGCTATGAGTATGTGCAAAGCTGAATTCCTTTCCTGGAGTGGAAAACTTCTGCTTTTCTGAGAAAAGAAACACGTAGAACATAAATCCTCATAAAGTAGGGCATTAAACAGGTATAAAAGGCACAATGCAGAAAGGGCCCAAGCTAGGTGGGCTGAAGCAGCCCCCAGAGCACCAAGCTTTTCAGGGTACCAAAAACACTGAGAACCTTATCTAAAGATGGACGCAATTTATTCTTACAATGTAAACTTGCAACTCGTAGTCTACTCAGTATTCCAAGCTGCACCTTACGATATGCACGACTAAGAATAGTGCACAAAATGTGTACATTAGTCACATACATACAAAGTTTTTGCTATTACGATTAGCGTTCTATTCATATAAATCACATCAAATTCTGCTCAACACATGAAAAACTTAAAATTAATATGTGTGTACAAATAACAAATAACAAATAATGTGCTCCAGAGTATAAATTTATATGCACTTTTGAAGCCACTTCTAATGGGTCTATTACATACTTACCTACTTTTGCGAAGTCTTTCTGGGAGATGGGCGTGACTGGAGGGCGGGAGGGGGCGGGTTTGGAGAGTTGCGTCATCTTGGCACCGCCCCCGCGACGGAAATGGCGCTTTGTAACGGGGGGCTAATCGCGTCATTTTGGGAAAACACTAGCAGAATGCGGGAGATTTGCCAGCTCTCCCGGGAGTTCGTGAGACCGACCCGAATTTTTGGAGTCTCCCGGACATTCCGAGAGTTGGCAAGTATGGTCTATTAACTAAAATGCAGGAATAAGACTAGTTTGTATCGCTACTTATTTCAGCAATAGAAAACTTCCTATTGCTGAAATTTACCATTACATTTTCCCCAGGGCAGTGGAATAATAGTCAGCTCCCCGGCAACACTGGCTAGCAGCAGTTAGAGGACTCTTACAGCTTCGTCAGGTAGTGTACATGTGTGACCTAAGTTTGCCGGTTCACACTTGTTTAGTAACTGAAGGAACTGGGAGCACGAAGTTGGACTTCCAGTTCCACTTTCAATGAAAAAATAAAAATGAAAAATAGAATTTAAAAATGTAAAAAAGTGAAGTTTACTATTTTTTCTGCCTCCGAGTGACGAAAGCAACCTTGCTGCAGCAGTGGGGTTTTGGAGAATACATAGGAAGATATCACAGGACTGGATTCCCTAGTGAGTGGAGTCCGCAAAAAAAAAAAGTTCAGGCCCCCCCTCTAGTAATAACCAGCCCAGTGCTGGAAGCACTAGGGCTCTTCCTACACACCTGGGTGGTGGGTGTAGGGTAAAAACAGCGATAGCATGTGAGAAAAACACAGATGTCATTTTTGTTTGCCGAACTACAAGACCCAGCCTGGCAAGGCTGTCCTAAACAGTCGGGGCATGCTGATGCTTGGAGAACCATAAGTGCCAACATGGCCTGACACTCATGCTTTGCTGTGACCTGTAGTTCCACAAACAAAAATGTTAAAACAACAACACCCTCAGTAAAACCACAACATTTTATTAAAAATAATAAAACCCCAATAAATACACAAAACACCCTCCTTCTATTTATTAAAAATAATAAAAACCCAATATACTCACCAATATGATGTCTTCTTCTTTTGTCAGCAGCTTTTAATCCAAAAATGCTTGTAAACCATATCCATATAAATTTGTATTCCCAAATAAGGTCCATGAAGATGTCCCCAAACTATTTGTATATCCAATAGTCAGCACTAGTGTTAATAGTGATTAGAGGGGGGACCCCACACATTTTTTAAAAAATAATATAATACCAGTGAGCCTAAAATCGCCAGAGTTTTGCATGTAAAACTTGCAACCAATCAGAAAGGAGTCTTCTCTTTCAAATGGCAATTTTCAGCTAAACAAGGGAGAGTTTGCTAAACACGGTAGAGTTTGAAATCACTGCAAATTGCGAGAGATGAACAGAGTTTTTTAAGTTCAGACTAAAAATCGTTACTTAATACATATAGCGACTTTGGGATTCAAAATGTCGGTTATCTCCTGCAACTTGCCGTGATTTTAAATCGCTGAAAAAAAATCGGACCTTGATACATTTACCCCCAAGGCTTTAATCGGGCTCTTAAAACCCATTACTTCATGAGAGCCTATCAGCTCTCTTCCTAACTCATCCTTACTCCCCTTGTCTCACCCACTCTGTCACCCATCCTGTTCATGTACCCTCCCTTTAGCTTATAAGCTCTCACGAGCAGGGCTCCCATTTCTTTGTTCTTCTTTCTCCACTATCGTTAACCACCAGCATGCCAGTGTTTTCCTTCCTTTCTCATTCAAAGATTCTAATCCTGTTTGCTGCACACAATCTTTTTGAATACAGGTTCAGCTAATGTTTTACTCTTTTTTTATCCCTCCCCCCCCCCTTTTCCTCTTCCAATGCCCCATGTTTTAAGGAGAGGTTACTCCTGTTCTACCCCTTCAGTGCTGGTTAGGGTATGCTAATCCATGTCAGAATATTGTTCTGTCTATATTGTAGGGTTTTGCATAAATTATTATTGTACTCTCTTTTTACTTTATTTTTATGTTCTTTTTTTTTTTCTATGTTATGTCTCACTGTATACTCTCTGTACAGCGCTGCAAACTCCTTGTGACACCTCATATAGATAAAACAATAATAATTACAGTTTCTGCTCTTACATACTTTAAAACTGGTTTCATAGCATTTAAAATCACCCTGGTGTCTAATTTTAGCACAACTATTAAATATTAAAGGAAATAAAGGCTGCCAGAATGATACCTGACATCAGAGATGTCACCGACTAGGGAAGAAGGTCTGTGTCTTATCAGCTGTTCTTTCATTCGAGCACTTGTCATATATACATGGTTTTAGCTTGAAAAAAGTTGGAATAAGAAAAGTTGGTAATTTAGATTGCCAAGTGGTTCATTGGGAATATATGGTTTAGAAAATCCATAAATATAATATGTTGAATGACTCCCTCATGAAGACGCCGCTTAGATGGATGGACTTGTGAACACAAAGGGGATACATACAGAATCTTGTTGTAATTATTTGTCACGTAAAATGTTCTATTTTCATTTTATTTTTCATATATTTTCTGTATAACATAATACATAGGCATTAATCTGTACAGTGAACCTGGTCTTTACATGTTAGTATTTATTACATGTTACAATTTACTAACATGGCAACTTGCTTGGATATGGTACAATGAAAAATCAGCCCTGTTACTAATTTTTCTCTTTTTTCCAACTGATTTGCGTAATAAGCACAAAGATGCAATTTGTGTGCTTGAATAATGTGCTGTGTGTCATAACACAATCAAACTCAATGGAGCAAACACAGTTTGCCTATTAAGCAATTTATGAAAATCAGTTAGTGGCAGTTTAACACCACCTTTCATTGTGAAACAATGCAATTCAATGTGTTTCCTCATATCAGGTCCAAACTATTATTTCTTATGGGTTCATTACTTTAAAAGAGATTATGCCCATGTTAACATTTTTAAACTTATTTGAACTTTTTTGTCTGCTTTTTAAAAAGAAAATGTTGTCTTTTGATGTCTGTTCTTTGCTGTCCTCTAGTCTTCAAACCTTCAAGCGTTCTCTGAAAACCCACCTCTTCAGACAAGCTTATGATATTCCTCAACCACCATTAATCTCACTAGGTTACCCTATTACCACCCTCTACACAGCTAACACAAGACAACAACCATCTGACCAACACTGCTACACACACAGCCCACTCAATACTTTACTTTTGCATTCTAGCTGATCAAGTGTGCAATATGATGTAGCACATGCCCTTGTGTTTCAAACTCCCATAGATTGTAAGCTTGCGACCAGGGTTCTCTTACCTCTCTGTCTGTATGTATTACCCAGTATTGTTTAATTAATGTTTGTTCCTAATTGTAAGGCGCTACGGAATTTGCTGGCGCTATATATATATATATAAATGATGATTATGATGATGATGATGAGCTGCTAAGTTGGATGCAAATCCAGTCATTTAGATCAAACCGAACAACTAAATCACTGGATTTTAAACATATAGCTGGTAACTTAATTGGCTTGTGACAACATTAACCCTGGTGTGCGATTGTGTGTTCATTTGGTACAGAATTTAGAATAGAATAAGTACTGATGTGAATGAATAAATATTCTCTGTAAAGTACTGTGCTTTATGTAGGTGCTATATAAATAAAGCATAATTCAATGTAAGTAGTCACTTTTAAGTAGAAATTATTGAATAGATTTCACATGAAGATTGTTGGTTCCTCTATCTTAACAACTGCAGACTTTTCAATACAAATTTCGCAGAAGAATAGCTGGAAAGCAGATTGTCACTGTATATTTTGCATGGAACAGGAAATGAAGCCAGTACATCTGAATATATTGCATGATCTTGTTATTCGTCTACTTTCTTGCATTTTGGAAAAAAAAGTATTGAGGGTCAGTACAGTAGAGTTAAAGTGGAAGTCCATATTTATAAAATTTTATTGTCCAGATAGATTTGTTTATTTTGTTGCCCTTGGATATGACAACACGGAAGCTCAAGTCTGTGCACTGGATCCAATTTATTTATACAGGAGATTTATTGTCATATAGAAGAGTATAGGGGCAACAGAAATAAGAATTCCCTTACTGCATGCACTGTTAGGGTTTGAAGCTCTGTTCTCCGATGACTGCAAACTTTGTAGTTGCAATCATAGTCAGATCATTGGTGAGCTTATACTGTAACACAGTTACAGTTCTTGTGATTTAGTCCTGATACTGCTATCCTGAATTCTTGGTATCCTGATCCTGCTATCCTGACTTATTGATATCATGATCCTACAATCCTGAGTTCCTGACAGCCTGTTCCCAGTGAGCAAACCTGACTTACTGGCACCTTTTTTCCTAGTGTGCAATCCTGAATATCTGGTAATCTGTTCACAGCATACTAGCCTGAAACTTTTACAGACACTTTGTTATCCAAGTGCAATACTGAGTTTCTGACACTCTGCTACCTATGTGCAATTGTAGGTTTCTAGCACTTCTGAGTTCCTGACTCACTGCTATCCATGTGCTCTTAAATTCTGCTACTCATGTTCAATCCTGAATTCCTGACACTCTTCTACTTGTGTGCAACCCTGAGTTCCTGGCAAACTGTCCCCAATGTACAATTCTGAATTCCTGGTGCCCTGTTCACAGTGTTACGGGCAGCACTGTGGCTTAGTGTTTAGCACTTCTGCCGCACAGCGCTGGGGTCATGAGTTAAATTCCCAACCATGACCATAACTGTGTATGTTGTTCCTGTGTTTGTGTGGATTTCCTCTGGGTGCTCCGGTTTCTTCCCACACTCCAAAAACATACTGGTAGGTTAATTGGCTGCTAGCAAAATTGACCCTAGTCTCTCTCTCTGTCTTTGTGTGTGTGTTTATTAGGGAATTTAGACTGTAAGCTCCAGTGGGGCAGGGACTGATGTGAATGAGTTCACTGTACAGCGCTGCGGAGTCAGTGGCGCTATGTAAATAAATGGTGATGATGATGATGATTATCCTGAGTTCCTTACACTTTGCTATTTGAGAGCAATCCTGAGTTCCTAACCCTATGCTACCCTTATGCACCAGTTATTTACTGACATTCTACTATCCCTGTGCAACTCTCATTCTGCTACCTGAGTGTAATGCTAAATTACTGACATTTTGCTATACATGTTCAATTGTGAGGCACTCTCCCACCCATTGGCAATCCAGTGCTCCTGACACTCTTCTACTCATGTGCCATTGTGAGTTCCTGACACTCTGGTTCCCCAGTGCAATCTTATGTTGCTGACATTGTGCTACCCATGTGCAATCCTGAGTTCCTAGTAACCTGCAACCCCAGTGTATGAATGTGCTCCTCAAACTCTGCTATCCATGTGCTATCCTGAGTTAATGACTCCAAGATGACAATTTGTAATCTTGAATTCCTGACAATCTGCTACAGGTGTGTAATCCTGATATACCTTTCTGGTCTAAGGACTCCCAAATATTGTTAACTCTTGTATATTTTCAAGTGTAATAAAGAATTCTACACTTTACCAGATCTCTGACTCCCATGTGACATAATTCCTCACATCCCGGACACACAGATAATGATCAGGGTCGCCAGTAAAGTACATTTTTCAACAGAGTTAGTGTTGATAATTATTGGACTCACTTCCGTCCTGGTGATTTTGATTCAATTTGGCAGATAAAATCACTGTTTGTGGCCAGTTTTAGACACTGCATTGCTGATACTCTGATATGAAAAGCCTAAGTAACATGAGCTTTTAAAAGAAATTAAACCCATAATTGAGAACTGGATGTGTTCTAAACTATGGTTTTTGTGTAGAAAGTTGGAGGATATCTATTACTGGAGGTATGACTGTAAACACTACTATTGTAAGCAATTACTGTATCACATACCTGTTAATTAGGAGAATCAGAGTTCAGTGCTTGCAAGTGACTAGAAGAGATCCTACTACCCACTAATTTTAGTGATTGAGTGGGTGGCCTACCAGCTGTTAATGCTAATATCTGCCTCATGTTTATCC